>NC_062558.1:47437500-47695000 GCF_016906955.1 Phacochoerus africanus
ACTGTAGCTTCTGTTTCCCTGCTGGCATGCCCGTGGCTTCATGAATCTTCACCTTGATAACAGAGACCTATGGGTCCAAGGAGAGGTTAGTCAAGCCCCTGCAAGGGCAGCTGGAGGAAGATTTCCCCCTGGCTCTTTGGTTCCCCTGCACCTGATGCCAGTTGGTGGCAGCAACCCATACCTGGTCTGTGAGTGGAAGGGTGAAGACCAGCACCTGTCCGTTAAGCTTCCATTCAGTCTTATCCTGCATGTTGGGCACTTGGACTTTGATGGACACTGGACCCTACAAGACAAGAGGTGGCCATTATACTTGTGGCCAATCAGAAACTATACTCTCCTATTCCTGGGGCAGTCTAGACAACATTACCTGTCCATCAGGGCTCCTGGACTCTGGCCTGGTTCACTACTGACATCACTTGTGACATGAACAAATCACTGCCCCATCCCCCTCTGGCCACTCCCACAGCAAGTGGAGGTTCCCAGGTCAGGGATCAAACCCAAGCCATAGCAGCGACCCAAACTACTGCAGTGACAATGCTGGACCCTAAACCTGCTGCACCACAAGAGAACCCCCATTCCTTTTCAAGAGTTGGTTTAGTTTCTTTAAAACAATCCCTACCCTGCCTCCTGGTGTGTCTGGGACTGAAGAAGTGGCAGGAAAATGCTCTACAAGCAGCAAGAAGCACCACAGGGGGAAAAAATATGAACTTCAAGTTCAAAAGGTCAGAAGACCTGGGTTCCCAACCTGGCTTCTCTGGGCCTCAATGCAACATCTGCAAAGCAGTTAATACATAACTGCTAGATGGTACTGTCTTGAGCAGAAGACAGACAAGCACCCATAAAATTTCCGGCTCTACCCTACAACCTGAGTAGATACTCAAGAAACGGAAACTACCATCAAAAAGGAAAAAGACTTAGTCAAATGTGCCAGGGGAGTGGGGCTTGGACTGTTTCTGCCTCTTTACTTAGCACCCACAGTGCCAAGGTTCCCACCTTTCATTTCTAGTACCCCAACAGGATCTCTGCAACACATGGGTCTCCTGGGGTTGGAGTTGGAGGGGAAGGCCACAAGAGAGTAAGAACTGCACCCAGGATTTCCTCCAATGTCCAGGGCCCCTTTCACACCTGAGTCCTGCTGCCTCTGCAGCTGGATCTCCTTGCTCAGCTCTAAAACAGTTCACACCAGGGGGCCACCAATGGCTATCTGCTCCTCCAACAGCTGATCCCACACCTACAGTGTGCTCAGAAGCCTTTCAAGAACTCCAATAGCTGATCTAGGCCCCAGAAGCCAAAACCACAGGAGCGGAACAGGATGGGCTAGGGAGTGTGTGTCTGGGGCAGGACTGGGAATCCCCTCAACCCAACCCCAATCTAGGCACTCCAGGCCATGCCATGGGCAGCACTACGGGATCACGGACCTTGTTTCTGCGTAGGAACTCTTCCTCAGGCATGAGACTATCTTCAGTCTTCAGTTTCTTGGAGGCAGGTTCATCTTCCATGGGAGGTGGGGGATGGACAGGTGGCATTGGGGCTGGGGCTGGGACAGGTGCCACAGGTGGTGCGGGTACAAAGGCTGCAAGGGCAGGAATAAACAGCCACATGAGTAGAGGGAAGGGGCCCAGAACTCAGGGCTGGTGAGAGGAGATTGCAAAGGTTTCACATTTCTCTCATTCAGAAAGTTCCCTTGCAGGGGAACCTGGGAAACTGTCCAGATTGGAGAGCAGGAAAGTAAAGGAGAAGCAGACTGATGGATGGAGCAGGTACCAGAAAAAACCAAGTATGGTCAGGCCTTTGTGCCTGTCTAGACGTGACCCCTCTGGGTACAAAGAACCCACTTCTGCCATATCAGCCTCTCTTCCAGGAGCTATAGACACCCAGCTCAGGGATCTCTTACATGGCCAAGTTAAGGCTCTCCATTGGGATGGACTTAGAGCTGGAACAGCTCGCACTACCATCAGCCATTGCTCTGCTCAGTATTTGGTCTAAAGTCCTGACACCGGCCTGAAAATGACACGAAAGACACTGACCTGTTGGCACAATCATGGGTGGTGGGCGGGGTGCCATAATAGGAGGGGCAGAGGGAGGCATGGGCACCACGTTGATTCTGGGCGCATGGATGATGGGTGGCATAGGGGCGATCACCGAGCCAGGGGGCAGTCGGACCACTGATGCCATTGGGGGCCGGGGCATGACAGGTACTGCAGACACAACTGTGGTACGGACAGGAGGCGGCATCTGTGGGGGAAAAGGGACCCACAGGTCACAGGAATCCAAGACTGCACACCAATTGGCCATCTGTGGCCTTTGAGGATGGGGCTGGACAGCTTCCACTTAGCGCCCTGGGACTGAAAGCACAGCTTCACATTGGGGCTGACAGGAACTATGCTGAGAGGCCCAGAGCGACACTCATTACACTTGGGACTTGATCAGCTGCTCATGGCAGACAATGCAAGTCATTAAAGAGACTGACCTCAACATAGCCCCCTGGAGCAAGGTCAGCAGTCCAAGACCTGCTAAACCTTCCAGCCCTTCTCTCACCCAAGCCTGCTTCTCACATTTGCCACTCGCATCCTTCCCTGCTCCAATCTTCCCACACAGATGGCAGCCCAGGCTGGAGGCTCCCACTTCCAATTAAATGGTTCTTCTCTCAACTTGACCCACTCAGCACTTAGGTCTGGTATAAGATAGTTATTCTTTTTAGCCAGTGGTATCTAACCCCAAATACCCAGCTCTAAAAGACCAGTCACAAGATGGCTGCTGGCTAACCGCAGGGGGCCGGGGCACCGAGGTAATGGGTGGGGCTGAGCTGGGGATGTTGGTGGCTGAAGAAGGAGGTGGTGGCTGCTGAGGGATTTCATTGGGCTTGCTGGGGCCAATCTTCTCTTTGGTATCATCTTCTGGCACCAAGCCCTTAGCCTTGTGGATGGCCTCTATCTGCTCCTGGAGGGTGATATTGGCCTGGGCAGCCTGCTGGGTCCGGGCCATGCTACCGGAGTGGCCATCCCAGGTCACCTGCATGGGAAAGCAAAGCCACAGCTTGTCAGGGCTCCTGAAACTAAGCCAAATGTGGGACTGTGATGGCAGGTAAGGCACTGAGATTCATCTGAGCTTCACCTTTTCCTCTGGCTTTTGGATCTCCTCCTCACCGATCTTCTTACCAATGGCTGTTTCCTCTACACCAAAGATGTCGGTACGCCGCTCGGCCAGCTGTTTCAAGCTACTCTCAATATCCAGACCTGGGTGTGGTCACAGAACAGAAGAAGGGGACAGAAAGGGAAATTAAACCAGGTGCCCCTCCAACAACACACAGCCTTACTGGTTTAGGGTGGAGGCTGTTCTCATGGGGCAAGGCTGTCTCTGGCTCCCAATGCAGCATGCCTATCATCTGAGCCTGGGGAAGGCTGCCCAATCAGCACTAATCATGTTAACCAGGGCCTGGCCAACCCCTTGACTTACAAAAGTCAACTGAGAAGACAGGGTCACATGAGTGACAAGTAGCTCAGTTAGGACAAAAAGCCTGGCTTTTGCCTCTGGGCATTTCCTCCCTCCCTATTGTGCTGCTTTGCAGTCAAAGGACCAACATGTCTCATTTCAAGGACCTCAGTATACTCCAGCTATCAGAACTATGACAGCCCCAAGAATGAGCACCCCTCCCAACTATAGTCAGATTTTGCTCTAGGATGTCAATGGGCACATATGATTTACATCAGATAACTACCTAGGGAGAGTCCTAGAAAATGGGTCCCTTTTACAGTTTCAGAGGCTGTACCTAACCTCAAAAACTTTTGCTGACCTTAGCTGTTATTCTTTATGTTTGATTAAAGCAAGTTGACTGCAGTTTAGAGATCTCCATGGGCCACAGTGAGTTGGGGCTGAGTCAAAGAAGAGGTGTGGACCTAGGAGGGGAACCCCCACCTCACCTGGTGCATACACCTCATCATCACTCTGCTTCTCACGGATGGAGCGATCTCGCTGCTCCAGCCAGCGGGGGTCAAGAAGCCCAATGCGCATGTGTTCCTGCATTTTGCTGGCAGGGATCTTCTCCCCAGTGATGGGGGACACAAGATATTCATCTGGAGCTGGGGCTGGAGGCAGGGGCTTGGAAGCTTAAAAGCAACAGAGACACTTGAGTAAGAACACTAGGTGGCAGACTTCATTAAGAGGGTGCCATTTCTTTTGTGCACCATCCATTCAGTGCCTCACTGTACCTGGCACTGTGCAATGTGCCAGGACACCAACAACAACTAAGTCCCATTTCCCATCATAAGGCCTATGATAGGCTATCAATGTCTTTATGACAAGCTACCTCTAGCCCTCCTGGAAATGGACACACTGAGGAACACAAGAGGAGGAAAGCAGAACCTACCTTTGGGGTCATAGTCCTTCCGGACAATGACCTGGTCTGGGGTCGGGGGCAGAGGAGGTGGCATGGGTGTCTCCGGAGGTGGTGGCACTTTCTGCCCTTCCTCTTCATCATCTGAACCCTGAAAAACAAAGCAGTGGCAAGACTTAGAGAGGGACCAAGAAGCCACCTCCCTGTAGCTGAGCCTTGGCGGCTCTCAGGGTGGCAAGGAGCCTAGGCCCCTGCCAGCCAGCATCCAGGTGCTAAGCCTCCCAGGGCAGCTGAGGCCAGCCGGCAGCTGGCCAAGCCGCTTCCTCACAGCATGAATGGGAGTGCTGGGGCAGTGGTGCTAACACTCCGCCCAGGCATTTCCAGCAGCTGGCACCAGGCAGTCCCAGGAGGCCAAGGGCATTTAACATGCTGGGGAGGGGAGCAGGGGGCAAGTCATCGCTCAATGGTAGTCGCTCAAGGAGCAATGCTGGGAGGGAGAGAAAACGTCAATTCCCACAAACACAGGGGCCTTTCTTCTCAGGCTGCACATAAATTCCTTCCGAGAGGAGAAAAGCAGCTTGGCTCTGGTGACTCTGTGCCTGCCTGGAGGGCCTGGCTCGAAGCAAATAGAGGCAGCCGAAAGGAAACACAAGCTACACTTAGAAAAGCTCTGGGAACTGCTGATCATTTGGGCGTAATCTCGAAAACATCAAAGTACGAGGTGCAGAGGGTTCCCTAACTGAGAGCTGGCCTGGGGGTGGTAGCGAGCAGGGCATCTGGGCAAAGGAGGAAGGTCATAGAATAGGGCCAGCACAGCTTTCAGATCCTTGCTGGTCAATAAATCTTTGTTGTCTGAACTGCAAAGACGGTCTGTGCTGCCGGGGCTTGGGCAGTTACCTTATTCGGGACCCACACCTCCTTTTGAGGTCCTAATTCTGGAGGAGAACACCCCATCTCTCTGGGCTCCAGGAAAAAAGTCACCCCAAAGGCCCTCCCAGGAGCATACCTCATCCATGTCTTGCACTTGGGTGTCCTGGTCCAGCTGGGAAGGAGGCTCCTCCGCCTTATCCTGTTTCTCGTCCTCATCATCAGACTCAACCTCCATCTCAACTTCCTCACTCTCCCCAAACTTCTCATAGCGCTCCTGAATGAGGATTCGGGCCCCCAGCTCCTCTGGGGTGGTGGGGGGAGGGAAGTTCCCTGGCAGAGAGTAAGCCAGAGTCAAGGGGAGGCCTCTACAGACCCTTTTCAAAGGCCCAACTATCTGCCCTCTCCACGTTGTCAGCTCTCCAAGGGCTGGAGCTGTCTGACTTCTCTCCTATCTCCAACCCAGGGTCTGGCACAACAAGTATTTGTTGAATTGGGTTTAGCTGGGGCAATGCGGTAGGACTGAAGTCTTCTGGAACCAGAGATGAAACAAATACAGATAAAACCCTCTGAGGGATTCTTCTGCTCCCTGGAGACAACTGGATGAGATTTCCCAGGATGGCTCCAAGCTCTTGGTCCCCCAACTGGAGTCACAGACCTACCTTCCTCAGAGACCTACCTTGCTCATTGGGTTGGAAGTCCACCGTTTCTACCACCACAAAATCATGCCAGTCAATTTGAGCATAGGCTACCCGCTCCTTCTCCTTCTCCTCCTCTTCCTTCTTTCTCTCACGCTCCTGAAACTTGGCCCACTCCACTCGGTAACACACCTGAAGAGATGGGAACCAACATCGTGCTGAGTTGACTCAAGATCATCTCCAGGGCCTTCACCAAGGCCAGCATCTCCCTCAAACAGGAGGCTGTCAAAGTTTTCTGCTTGACTTGGCCAATGGCTAGCAAACTCCCTCCCAGAAAGTCTGTGTGACGACCAAATGCCCACAAAAGCAGCAGCAGTCAGAAAGCCTGCAAAGCAGAAGCCTTCAAGCAGCCACCTAGAACAGCCAGTACCAATATGCCTTCTCTTGACTCTGAAAACCTGAGGCTTAAAAGGCAGTGGTCACCAGAGAACCCATTCAAAAGCTGGCTTCTAGCAAGGGAAGGAAAGAGGAGACCTAGTGAAGTAGAGAACAAAGCAGAAAGTTGGGTAGCAGAGAATGCAGGTTTCTTTGCCCTTTGTGGCCTCAAGGTGTTTCTTCTCACCACTGCTGTGCCTAGAGCACAAGGTACTGATTTGGAGACTTCCAAACACACAAGAACCCACACAATGTAACTTGTACCATGAGTAGCTGGTTATTAAAAATTCAGTTTACCTGGTCCAAAACTTCCCGGGGGTTCTCTGCCTCTTTCTTGAGCTTAGTAAATAAGCCTTTGGGTGGAATCAAGATCTGTAACACAGCAGAGTTAAATCAACTGTCAGTGCAGCACAACATGGGACAAACAAGTGGCCTTCTTGGGCCTGTAGAAAGGCATAGGAGAAAGGTGAGCGTGGGATTCTGGGACCCAATCCCAGTTCTACTTGGCTGTGTGACTTTGGACAAGTTATTTAACCTCTGTTGCTCAGTTTCCTTCTACAAAATGGTGACACCACCAATTAAAGTTGGCATCAACCACTTAAAAGTTTGCAAAGATTAGCAGGAGAGTAGGCAAAACCACTACCAGATCACCCAGCACACAGTTAGCATGCAACAGCTGCTCTCAGGGGGAGGCTCTGCCCTTGCCCTTTTGCACATGCCACCAGGCCCTCTCCATGACTTTACTGAAGACTGCAGCCCACCACCCTAGACTTCCATCCCCTGCTTTCTCTTTAGCACTTTTTTTTTTTTTTGGGTCTGTCTTTTTGCCTTTTCTAGGACTGCTCCCGCAGCATATGGAGATTCCCAGGCTAGGAGTCGAATCGGAGCTGTAGCCACTGGCCTACACCACAGCCACAGCCACAAGGGATCTGAGCCACATCTGTGACCTACACCACAGCTCACGGCAATGCCAGATCCCTAACCCACTGAGCAAGGCCAGGGATCAAGCCCGAAACCTCATGGTTCCTAGTCGGATTCGTTAACCACTGCGCCACAATGAGAACTCCCTTTAGCATTTTTTCCATAGTATTTATCATCACCTGACATACACTGACATTGCACTTGTGTGCTGCCCCCTCGCTAGACCAGTCTCCACAAAGACAGGGATTTCTCTGTATTCAGTTTACTATTATATATCCAGCACCTGGAATAGTATCTGACACTCAAAAGTACATTTGCTGGGAGAACAAACGCTGGCTTTGTTCAAAACACCCAGTCTTGGAGTTCCCGTTGTGGCTCAGTTGTAAATGAACCCTACTAGTATCCATAGGACTCAGGTTTGATCCCTGGCCTTGCTCAGTGGGTGAAGGATCCAGCGTTGCATGAGCTGTGGTGTAGGTCGCAGACGTGGCTTGGATCCTGAGTTGCTGTGGCTGTGGTGTAGGCTGGTAGCTGCAGCTCTAATTGGACCTCTAGCCTGGGAACCTCCATATGCCGCAGGTGTGGCCCTAAAAAGAAAAAAAAAGAAAAAAGAAGAAGACGACAAAACAGCCGGTCTTTCTAATTGTCCCAACAGTTTCTACTGTCACTGGCAAGGCAGTTCAGCCCCACTCCATCCATACTCCCCGTCCCTCCTTCCCAGGAATCTATTTGCTCCTAGAGTTCCCAGAGCTAGAGACAGACACCACTGCCCTCAGATTAGAGTACAATATGTCAATACCTAAGTTCTTAAGGGAAAAGGAACAGGAAAATTAACAGAGTAAAAAATGAATCTGGGGATCTTTAACTGCAGAAACAGTCCATGGAAGGAAATTAACCCAGTGCTCACTTAAAATTGATATTGTGTAATTACAATAACCCTTAGGCCTTATGCTTTGAATGATTATTATTTTAGGTACTCTTCTATCCTTTGGACTTGGTCATTTTCTAAACACAAACATTTTTATAATTCTTTCTAGTTATATACCTAGAATAAATGAAGTTAGAGGAATTCATTAAATAACCTTTGAAGTCACATCTTTAACATATTGTTTCTAGATATCAAAAACAGATATGGCAGACCATGCCACTAAAAAGGGAAGACAACCTCCACTACGTGTGAAACAAGAAAAACATGCCAGAGTTCCCGTTGTGGCGCAGTGGTTAACGAATCCGACTAGGAACCATGAGGTTTCAGGTTTGGTCCCTGCCCTTGCTCAGTGGGTTGACAATCCGGCGTTGCCGTGAGCTGTGGTGTAGGTCGCAGACACGGCTCAGATCCCATGTTGCTGTGGCTCTGGTGTAGGCCGGTGGCTACAGCTCCGATTCGACCCCGAGCCTGGGAACCTCCATATGCCGCGGGAATGGCCCAAGAAGTAGCTAAAAAAAGACAAAAAAAAAGAAAAAGAAAAATATGCCACAGGCAAATCTGTACCAGTGTACTTTGCTATAAATTAGTGATCTATTTTAAATACCAGTATTGACTTGTCTGGATTCTTCATTACAACAATGTATCATGAAAATTAAGATGTCAGGGTCCAGAATAAAAATGCCAGAGCTCAAGTCCTTGGCTCTGCAAACTGCCTAGAGCTTTGTGACCCTGGCCCAGTTAACTTCTCTGTGCCTTGGTTTCCTCTTTCATAAAATGAATATAAAATAACATTGGCTACCTTATAAGTTACCAGGGATTAAATGAGAAAATACGACATACATAAGTACTTAATAGCGGCTATACTTAACTTTGTTGGAGTTCCTGTCGTGGCGCAGCAGAAACGAATCTGACTAGGAACCATGAGGTTGTGGTTTTGATCCCTGGCCTCGCTCAGTGGGTTAAGGATCTGGCGTTGCTATGAGCTGAGGTGTAGGTCACAGATGCGGCTTGGATCTGACGTTGCCATGGCCGTGGCATAGGCCGGCAGCAACAGCTTCAATTAGACCCCTAGCCTGGGAGCCTCCATATGCTGCGGGTGTGGCCCTGAAAGGACAAGACAGAAAAAAAAAAAAAAAATCCCCAACCAACCAACCAACCAAAAAAGCCTTTGTTAAATTGTTTCCCAATGCCTATTTAAATGACACTTCTAGGGAATACCCATTTCGGCCCTGTAGTAACAAACCCTAGTATCCATGAGGACATGGGTCTCATCCCTGGCCTTGCTCACTGGGTTAAGGATCCATCATTGCCATGAGCTGTGGTGTAGGTTGCAGACACGGCTTGGATCTGGTATTGCTGTCGCTGTAGCACAGGCTAGCAGCTACAGCTCCTTTTTAACCCCTAGCCTGGGAACTTCCATATGCTGCAGGTGAAGCCCTTTAAAAAAAAAAAAAAAAAGGGAAATGATATTTCTTACTCAAGGTACTTCCTAAGGTGAAAAACTGCCTAAGTTTTAGAGTCAAATGTTGGTTAAATCTCAGAGCAACTACTTACTAGCTGAGAGACCACAAGTAAGAACTTCACCTCTCTGAGATTGTCTCTTTTTTTTTTGTCTTTTTGTCTTTTTTGTTGTTGTTGTTGTTGTTGCTGCTATTTCTTGGGCCGCTCCCGCGGCATATGGAGGTTCCCAGGCTAGGGGTTGAATCGGAGCTGTAGCCACCGGCCTACGCCAGAGCCACAGCAACGCGGGATCCGAGCTGCGTCTGCAACCTACACCACAGCTCACGGCAACGCCGGATGGTTAACCCACTGAGCAAGGGCAGGGACCGAACCCACAACCTCATGGTTCCTAGTCGGATTCGTTAACCACTGCGTCACGACGGGAACTCCTCTATTTTTGAAATAAGAAGGAAACCACTAACCTCATGGGTTCTTGTGATGATTAAATTAGGTACTAACAGGAAGCAATTATTAAGGCCCTCCTTCTCAGGATCTGTTCAGGACAACTGAAAATTTAAAAGTATTTAAAAGCGGCCAGCACACTTGGCCCTGTCACACAGCAGGCACTCACCTAATGGCAGTTACCAGTCATTTATTTCCTTTCTCTTTAGAAATAGCAGTTGTGTTGCATTTAGTAGGAAAACTGAATAGAAATCAATATTTTACACTGAACTGAGATTTTACACATCTGCCTGGAGCCCCACCCTTGCAGAGAGTGAGAAGACTGCATGCTAGTGGTAGGGCGCCTTCCCTCCCTGGGCCCAGCACCCAATCCCACCACACCCAGGCACCTTGGTATACTGTTCCACCAGCTTCGTGAAGTAGTTGAAAAGGCTGTGTTGGGGACGAAGGAAGTCAAACTGATAGTTGCGTTGCTCTTTCTGCATCAGTTGGGTCAGAAACTGGCGCCCATTTCTGGCCACAAACTGAGCCGTCAGCTTCACCACGTCCAGGTCGAACGCCGAGATGGAGGGAGGGTCTGCGATGAACTCGAATTCAGGAGGGGGTTCTTTGGGCACGATGGTTTCTTGGATCACCTGGGCTTGGACCTAAGATCCAAGAAGAATGTGAGGCAAGAGGCACAGGAGTAGACTACTGTGGAGGGGGTGGGAACACACCCTGGCAGGATGGCAGTCCTCTATGCTTCTGCTAATTACACTCATACCACTGGCACATGGTCTGAGAAAAACCTAACTCACAAGAGCACCAATTTCTTGGCCAACTGTAGCCTCAATTCTCTGAATGGCTTTTTGAATGAGGACCCTGCCCCTCTGTACCTCTGATGTGCCCTGAAACTGAGGACCAAAACTGGGTGGCAGATGATCAATAGGAACACAGCTTATTACATCCCACCCAACAGGGATGGAGGATGCAGAAGACCCTACCAATCAGAAGACTTCCACATTTGTTACCTCATCTGGCCTCCACGCGAACCACAAGGTAGACATGACAATACCATAAATTCTTTTCTTTCCCTCCCGCTTTTTAGGGGCACACCCGTGTCATATGGCGATTCCCAGACTAGGGGTCAAATCAGAGCTGCAGCTGCTGGCCTACATCACAGCCACAGCAACATCAGATCTAAGCCGCATCTGGGACGGACACCACAGCTCATGGCAACCACAGATCTCCGATCCACTGAGTGAAGCCAGGGATCAAACCCGCATCCTAATGGATACTAGTTGGATTTGTTTTCACTGCACCACAATGGGACTCCCATAAATTCTTTTTATAGGTGAGGAAACTGAGGTCATCTGAGGCCCAAGGAGTAGTAAATTGCAACACAAAGTCTCCGAACCTACTTCAACCTCTTCACTGTAAAACAAGGGGCAGCCCTTGCCATGATTCAATAATGCAGCAAAGAGAAAGGACACATTGTGCCTCCAGGTCCACACAGGTGGCAAAATGTATGGGCTCTTCCTTTCCTCACTGACAGCCCTAATCTTTCCTAGCGCTAAGGGGTTATTAAGGCAGGCCAGACAGAGAGGTCCTGGAAAGATGAGTGAGAAAAGAGGGATAGCACAAGATGTCCACAAGCCACACTGCAGCACTACCTTCACAGGACGATTAAGGCAAAAAGTAGAGGCTGAGAGCATGGACTTAAAGCGTCCTGACACTGTGGCCTTGGGTAAACTGCACTTCCCTGATCCTCAGATTCATCTGTAAAATGTCACTTTGCTGGCCTCCTCATGCAGCCTCGGTGAGGCACCAATAAGCCAAGGTTCCCAAAGCACTGAGCACAGAGCTTGACACACAGCATTCTGCAAATGCCAACTATCAGCAAGACTCTGCTGCCTGAGCCTCAGTGTCTGCCTCTGTGAGATTGGGATTAAAGACCTCACTTCTCTCCCTGGGCAGGCTGAGGTTTGAATACCAGAGTTCATTATCTTTCCCTCCCTGTCCTGGCCTCCCTCAGCCCTGGAGAAGTGAGGGAACGGGTTGGCTCCAACCTTCTGGGGCAGCTGCTGCTGGGTGGCTTGCTGTTGCTGCTGCATGACCTTGGGGATGGCAGCCGAGGGTTCCTGAGCCTTCCCCTCCTTGAACTCGCTGACTTTGTGGCGGTAGTAGGCATGGTAAGGATCGTTGGGGTTCAGGAAGTTGAACTTGGGGTTGTTGATCTCGTTCTGTCGTATCCTAGCTTCAAATTCAGGTCCATTTCTAGAAAAAGGAAAAAAGAATACATGTAAAGAAGCTTAAATACCACAACTCTTGCAACTGCTTAGACCCATTCAAACCCATTCCTGCCACCACCCATCACTCAAACTAGCCTGTCCCTCGACAGAGCAGAAGTCCTCTTTGAGACTCCTGGTGTCAGCAGCCATTGTCACCTGCCTCCTTTGGCCTGCCCAGGCCTCTTCTACCATAGGGTCTCCAGATCTCCATCATTCCCGAAGCTCCTGTGCCAGTCCTGCCATTCCCAAAACCACCTGGACTGTTACTTTTTTCTTAAGAAAATTTATTTACTTTAAAAAAACATACTGGAGGGAGTTCCCGTCGTGGCTCAGTGGTTAACAAATCCGACTAGGAACCATGAGGTCACGGGCTAGATCCCTGGCCTTCCTCAGTGGGTTAAGGATCTGGTATTGCCATGGGCTGTGGTGTAGGTCGTAGACATGGCTCTGATCAGGCATTGCTGTGGCTGTGGCATAGGCCGGCAGCTACAGCTCCAATGAGATCCCTAGCCCAGGAACCTCCATATGCCATGGGAGCAGCCCTAGAAAAGGCAAAAAGACGAAAAAAAAAAAAAAAAAAGAATCCATCTGTAGTGGCTCAGGTTGCTATGGAGGCATGAGTTTGATCCCTGGCCTGGCGCAGAGGGTTAAATGGATCTAGTGTTGCTGCACCTACAGTGTAGGACACAGCTGCAGCTCAGATTCAATTCCTGGCCCGGAAACTTCCATATTCCATGACTGTGACCATTGGAAAAACATACTTAAAAGGGAAAGCATATACTACTACATCAAATAAAAATCAGTGTGCATTAATTTTTTTTTTCTTGGTTTTTAGGGCCGCACCCACGGCATATGGAAGGTCCCAGGCTAGGGGTTGAATCGGAGCTACAGCTGCGGGCTTACATCACAGCCACAGCAATGCCGGATCTGAGCTGCATCTGTGACCTACACCACAGCTCATGGCAACACTGGAGCCTTAACCCACTAAGCGAGGCCAGGGATCAAAACCGCATCCTCATGGATCCTAGTCGGGTTTGTTAACCACTGAGTCACGAGGGAACTCCCAAAATCAGTATGTATTTATTAACAAAAGGTAGTCACAAAATTCAATACAATGAAAACAAAGTAACACTCAAAGTTTAGCTGGAAATTTACTGAGACTTAGTTAAAAAGGAGGATGATGGAGTGCTGAAGAGGTGTTAAAAGGTATGTTAGCACTAAACTGAGACTCTGTCCTTTGGGTAACAAGGATGGAAAAAAAATATGAAAACAGAGACAATGTGATTAATACCTTGTCCAAGTACTAGCTAAAATCACCTCATTTACTACTGGGTGAGGCTCACACAGCATACAGAGCCCTCCAAGGACCCAGACTCATGCTGCTGTGTAAAGGACATTTGGGTGACAGGGGAGAGGTAATATGGGCAGGGAGGACTCCCACCTCTCTCTGTATCTGGAACGGCTTCCCACATATACCCTATACCCCCGATTTGCATGCCTTTAAACCCTCAGAATGAAAAGTGTCCCTCTCATGATGTGTAGGGAACCCCAATTTTTTTTTGGCCATGCCCACAGCATGCAGAAGTTCCCGGGCCAGGGACTGAACCCACACCGCAACAGTGACAACACTGGATCCTAAACCTATTGTGCTACCAGCGAACTCCTGAACCCTGATTTTTTTTTCAAGAGTCCCAGCAGTAACATTTTAAGGTGTTATACATGCACAACACCTGTTATCAGTCAAAAAGTGCACTAACCTTAAAGATAGAAGATATGGACATGGTGAAGTCTTGGGTTCACTGACTCACCAAGTCACTGAACTTCTCTTTGACTCAATTTCCCATGTGCAAAATACAGCTAACACTACCTTCTCTCTCTCCTCTGAAGTACTGAGAAGGTGGAATTAGTTAATGAGACGCCAAAGTCTTTTTGAATGCAGCAGCCTACAAACGCAAGGAGCCTTTATGCCTAAGGAGGCTAGAAGGGGCTGTCCTACAAAACATGAGATGACCTGGGCATTAAGAGATGTTTATGGGGCTTCCATCACTCCTTTGGCCAGAGTTCTGCACTCAGAGGTGCCCCAAACACACCAAGAGACGGCTCCAGGGGCACTCTCTTCAGACTTTCATACACAGGCCCTGTGAGTTGAAGAGACAGCAGGAGACGGGGTGCAAGTAATGCCGTGCCCCAGTTTAACCACCACATTGGTGGTTATTAACATCCAGGCGAGCTCCTCCACAAGTTCTGGTCACACTCTACAGTGTGGCTAACACCATGAGGTCTGAATGTGACAGTGCCATTAGTCCAACTGGAACCTCATGCTTCAGGAAGAAACATTCGTCCCCCTCCTTAAATAATGTAAAGCATATACAAGGATGAGGATGAATGCTCACTTAAATACTGCTAAACTAGGCCACCATACAAAGAGCTGCTAGAAAACAGGACTCTAGGTTTTCTCCTCTAACACTGCCTCCTAAGCCATAACCTCACCACATCTGGGGTTAATCTGAACAATAAAACAAGAAGGCAGGCATGTTCATTCTAAGCGACACTGTTGCTTTAAATTAGCTTAACATTACTATTAGAATTATATTCTCTAACACAAAGAATAAATTTCAGCAGAAAAACACATGATTCTGATTCAACCCAGCTGGTGGGACTTTTTAACAGTAATTTCCACTTCAGTTTCTTGACAGGAAAATGCAGGGAAGGGAAGACCAAACCTAGAGAGAAAAAAATTCCTTTTGGAAAACCACATTAGGTTGGTGATTTTTACTCTACATTCCATCAATCAATACAGGTGAACCCAAAGTAAAGCAGAGGGTCCTGCATGCTTGTTTTAACCCAGAGTGAGATGCTGCTCTGTCCTTTCATTGCAAGGCAAATAAAAGCAAGTCCGCAGATTTTAGAAATGCCTACAGGGCAATCATGACAGTCAAAATATAGAGACGTGGATGTGTAGATTTATCATTAAGGGAACTTGGACAGATTCTCATTTCTGTGGCTGGCACAAAATTATTAGAAAGCTACTTGGCAAAATGTTCATGAAATCTTTAAAAATGCTCTCTCAGCCAGTAATACGCCACACAGAATTCTCTTCTAGGGAAACAATCTAAAAGGGAAAGAAAATGCTCAGACTTCCCCACAGCTTCATTTGCCAAATTGAAATGCTGGAAACAACCTCAAAGGAAAAGAGGAGTCAGCCAAGTCAAGGAAGTTCCATCGCCTCAACATGGCGCATCCTCTCCAGAGAGGACCATACAGCATCAGGAGACCACGGAGCAACACAGGAAAAGGCTTTACAACACAGTGCAACTGGGAAAAGCAGGATGTGAAAGTATCTCTACAAGTATTATGAGGAGCTAAAAAAGGATGCCAAGGGCCAAAAGGAAACAGGAAAAAGTGAAAACAGCTGGTAGAAACTATTCTGGCTGTGAGATTGTGGTGTTTCTTCCTCTAACACCCTTTTCCTATTTATTGTTTTTAAAAATCAGGGGGAAAGGGGAAGAATTAAGTGTTGCTATGAGACATGAAACTTATAAACACAACACCTGCTGCCCTAAATCTGACATGGCCTGATAATGTTCAATCAAACACAGAGCCATTTTTACCCCAAATTAAAGCCTGAGATGTGAGGAGGTGAATCTGTACGGAGCCTGACACAGTGAAAGACACCAACCAGAGTAACCTCTTTCTATGTTTCATTTATCAGGAGGCTGAAAGAAAGGAACCATCTATTAAGTGATATGCTGTGACTGGGGATGATGCCTCAGGGTCAAGGTGTGGCTCTCAGGAGATAATATGCCCTGACTGAGGGCAGCAGTCTGCTCATGGCCAGCTACTGCTTCCATGCAGGGAGCCATCCAACTCATCAAGAGAAGGTGCCAGAAATCCAGATTTACTGTGCAATCTCATTTTTAAACAGTGGCAAGAACTCAAAAATTAAAAATATATATATATTGTTGACAATGAACAAAAGATCTGTAGGCTGGATATGGCCTATTGGCTCCCAAGAAATACTTGAAATACCAAAAATTAGGGGATGGCTGACCTTTGGAGTCAAGTGGCCATCAAGATGAGTCCATCTGAGGAAGTGTGAGTGTATATAAGTATAATGGGGAAGAAGAGGACATGAAGCTGATTTCCATGCCATCTGAGCTAACATCTATCTATATGATACACCTGAACTTCATTCAGTCCCATTACCTCTCTTCTATCTCACAACAACTATGAGAGGGCATTTTATTCCATTCTCCAGACAGATCAAAGGAATGCAGTCCTTATACAACAAGGATGACCAATTCCCTCTTCTGTCTTCCTCAGGCCAGTGGCTCAGACACACACACACACACACACACAATCTATGACAAGGCAGCTTTCCAGGCATTTCCTCAGGCCCATTTTGGAAGCACAGGTTCTTGGTGACTCTGGAGCTGAGTGACTTGACTCTGCCACTGCCATACCATGTTAGAGACTGTAGCCCTAGCAACTGCCTACCTCACATTATGCTGTGGTTTTAAATGAGCTTACAGGCCTAACCCAACAATGCCCCCTCTAAAAATCCAGGTATTACTCCTTTACAGATTCAGGAGCTCCTGGTGCTAAAATCCACCTGTGACCCACTCAAACAGGAGCAGTTATGTTACCTGGCCACAAAGCTGGCAGTCTTGTCAACGATATTCCTGACCTCTGGAGGAGGGTAAATAATCCCCACCACTGGCTTGGAAGGGGTAGAATCCTCTTTAGAAGATGCTTCTTCTTCTGTGGGCTGTGAAAATACAAAAAGGGAAATCTTGAAGTTCCTGGCTTGGTGCCAAATCCCCACCATTAAACTCCTCCAGGCTATTACTGAGATTACAGACTCCCTCCCAAAGACTTTCCTTGAGTTAGGAACCTCTGCTCCAGAAGAGCAGTTCTCTGCTTTACGCTTGCATGGGACTCTCCCAGGGTACCAGTGAAAAAAATCAGCATGCCTGGCTCCTCCCAACTAGACCATCTCAGTGACACTGGGCAGCTGCATCTTTGCCAAGTGTCCAGATGATTCAGTTGCAGAGGGGACTCTGACCATTCTAAGAAACCACTTTCCAGAATCCAGAAGGCCATGTCTATAACCCCATACCCAGGCATGTGCCTGACACAGGATGTTTAACAATTGTTTGCTGAATACAGAAATGAGAATCTCCTTGCTGGCCACTCCTTCTGCTTCAAATGACCTTTCCATCTGCATTTATTACATAGTTTAAGCCACCACTCAATACTCAAACGTTTCATGAAACTCCACTGGAACACTCAACATTAACTATCCCATAAGTTCCAATATTTTTTCCTCACCAGCTTCTTCCTCTCAGTAAACAAATTTTTTATTTGTCTTTTTAAGGGCACACCTGGGGCATATGGAGGTTCCCAGGCTAAGGGTCAAATCGGAGCTGTAGCCGCCAGCCTACACCACAGCCACGGCAATGCAGGATCCGAGCCATGTTTGTGACCTACACCACAGCTCACACCAATGCCAGATCCTTAACCCACTGAGCGAGGACAAGGATTGAACCTGCGTCCTCATGGATACTAGTCAGATTCGTTTCCTCTGAGCCACAACTGGAACTCCAAATCTCTCATTTTAGAACAAAGGTTCTCCCCTGTCCTCACATTGCTTTCTGCTACTGCCTTCTCCCCACCTTCCTCTGGTAGCTAGAACAGCCTGAGTACTCTCAGTCTTGCTATTCTCACTTGCTCACCTCCTTTTTTTGGTCCCCATCCATTTTAAGCACTCTTGCCAAAGTAAAAAACAAAAGCTTACAGTCACGGTTATCTGGCCATATGACCAGTGACCACTCCTTCACAAAACTTGCAACTCTGAGACCCCATTCTCACCTGTCTTTCCTTCTTGCTCACCCTTCCATCCAAGTTTCCCTTTTGACTCCTGTTTCCACCTCCTGCCCTATTGTTAGGAATCCCCCAAATTCTGTTCTTGGTTCTCTTCACAGCATTTGCACTGTCCTTGGTCAGGCACTTACAAGACATCCTTCACTTCCCCTACAGGCTGGATGTCCCAAATCACTCATGTGCCACAGAGCTTTAGATCAAGTAGTCCCGGGCACTTTCATCTCTAATGGCTTTCCTCATGAACAGCCAACCATGCATCCAGTCATCCAGGGCAGAAATGCGGGCATCTACTCCCTTCCTCAGCCTCCACATTCAACGATAACAACATTCATCAAGCACAGAGTAGGTTCCATAGACTTTTCTAAGCAATTTAAGCATGTTAACTCTATAACCGTTTCAGAGCCCTATGGGGGTAAAGTGCTATAATCCACATTTTACAGATATCAAAACTGAGGAGGAGTTCCTGTTGTGGCTCAGCCGGTTAAGAACCCAACTAATATCCACGAGGATAAGGGTTCAATTCCTGGCCTCGAGGTCAGTGGGTTAAAGAATCAGGCATTGCCAAAAGCTGTGGCATAGGTTGCAGATACGGCTCGGATCTGGCGTGGCTGTGGCTGTGGTGTAGGCCGGGAGCTGCAGTTGTGATTTGACCCCTAGCCTGGGAACCTTTTTATGCTGCAGGTGTGGGCCTAAAAAGACCTAAAAAACAAAAACAAAAACAAAAAACAAAACTGAGGAATGGAGACCTGAACTGGTCCAGCGGCATGACTTTAAAAGGAGTGCCAGGGAGTTCCCATTGTGGCTCAGTGGAAACAAATCTAACTGGTAACCATGAGGACACAGGTTGGATTACTGGCTTCCTCAGTGGGTTAAGGATCCAGCGTTGCCGTGAGCTGTGGTGTAGGTCACAGATGTGGCTCGGATATGGCACTGCGGTGGCTGTGGCGTAGGCAGGCAGCTACAGCTCCGATTTGACCCATAGCCTGGGAACCTCCATATGCCTCAGGTGTAGCCCTAAAAAGACCAAAAAAAAAAAAAAAAAAAAAGATAAAAGGAGTGCTAGCACCATCAGCCCTTCTGTGACATGAGCTTGCTGGATCCCCTCTGCTCTATTCCCCTGCCACATATAGGTCAGGCTCTCAACTTTTTTTTTTGTCTTTGTTGTCTTTTCTAAAAAGAGCCGCACCCGTGGCATATGGAGGTTCCCAGGCCAGGGGTCCAATCTGAGTTGTTGCTTCCAGCCTATGCCAGAGTCACAGCAACACCAGATCCAAGCCACGTCTGCAACCTACACCAGAGCTTGTGGCAACACCGGATCGTTAACCCACTGAGCGAGGCCAGGGATGGAACCAGCAACCTCATGGTTCCTAGTCAGATTGTTTCCGCTGTGCCACAACAGGAACGCCAACATTTTTTGAATAATATGACCAACCTATCCTCCTAGCGATTCTCCACATCACTGTCTACCTGAATTTTGTGAAACACAAATGTCACTATCCAGCTTCCTTTTCTCCCAATAGCCTACTAGAAAAGTTCAAAGCCCCAGAAATACATCTCTTCACCACCAATTTCCCCAATTCTATGCTTTAACCTTTACGCCCATCAGAAGTCCCATCAGTTCCTAGCTAGGTATCTTTGCACTTATCTGGTATTACCTTGTTTATTTTTGCCAAGTTACTGGGAAAATGTTAGGGATACATAGGTGCTTGCACTGATCAGCATAAAATATGTGCTCAATAAATGTTTGGTGAATGAATAAAGAATGGAATTTCCCTTCCCAATCCCCTATATAGTGAATTACCAAGTCATCCTTCTAAACACAATTTACCTCTCACTCCCATGGGCTTCATCTATCTTAATCTCTCCTCTATCCCACCAAAGCAATGTTGATCAGAATTAATGTCTCCTTTGCACTTGATACTTATATCACACTGCAATTATCTATACACATCTTTCCTCCTTAGCTGATTAAGATCTGTTTAAAGGCTGGCTGGAACTGTATCATTTAAGGTGACTGAGGCAATAAACACTTATTGAGTATTCACTTATATCTGTCTCCCCACTAGTCTGTGAGTTCCCTAAAGCAGGAGTTGTGCTTCATTCATTAAGGTAAAGGCAAAGCCTGGTACAGTGTCTAGCTTAAAGGAAGCACAAAGGAGATGCTGAGAATTTAACAAAGTGGCACCATGCAGGCTGGGAAATTAAGGATTCCTATCAAAGGCTTGTGGGGGCCAGTGGGCCCAATTACTGCAGAAGACCGGTGGATGCGCTGGATTAGTGATTCTCAAACTTCAGTGAATCACCTTTGGGTCTTGTTACAATGCAGATTCTGGAGTTCCCATTGTGGCTCAGTGGTTAACGAATCTGACTAGCATCCATGAGGACGCATGTTCGATCCCTGGCCCTGCTCAGCGGGTTAAGGATCCGGCGTTGCCTTGAGCTGTGGTAGAGGTTGCAGATGAGGACTGGATCCTGCCTTGCTGTGCCTGTGGTAAAGGCTTGCAGCTGCAGGTCCAATTAGACCCCTAGCCTGGGAACGTCCATATGCCACGGGTGCGGCCCTAAAAAGCCAAAAAAAAAAAATGCAGATTCTGATTTAGAAGAAGTGGAAACTCAGCATTTCTAATAAGCTCCCAGGCGATGCTACACTTCCCACGGACTACACTTTGAAAACCACTGTTCCAAGCAGGCTTGTTTCGCTACTAGAAGGCAGGCGGGAAGCGCGCTGCCTCCTGGGACTTGGAGTTCCTCCAAGCCCTCCTAAACGGCTGCTACTTCCTCCGCGAGTGAGAAGCGCCCGCGCCGGAGGGGAGGGCTCAGGCCTAGGCTCAGTTGCCGGTCGAGATGCGGGGGTGGCTGTACCTGTTTGGGCTCGGTGGCCGCGGGCGGCGGTGGAGGCACCGCCTGCACGGGTCCGGCGGGCATGACGGCGACGCTTAGGGCTGCCAGTCCGCCTGGGCGTAAGTGAGCGGTGAGGAGTCAAAGCGGTTTCCCCGCACGGACTATGAGACAAGCCCGCAAGATGGCGGCGGCGACAGAGCGAGTCGCCGCCGAGGGGGAGAGGCTTACGTACTTCCGGGCACGCCCATCCCCGTGACGTAATTTCCTGCCCCTACCCTTACGGGAGCAGCCAGCTCCCGACGCCGTTGCCATGGCAGCGGTCGGGGAACCGGGCTAGGGTTTGCTGAGGCTCCCACAAGCTACAGTCGCTCCGGGGGGCAGTTCCATGAGCCGAGCAGACACGGGCTGAGACTGCGACTCCGGAGACTGGTGAGACGTTTTACATTCCCCTTCCGACGTCCTCTCACGCCCCCCACGGCCCTGGCCCCCCTCTCCTTTACCAGAGTATTCCTCTCTCCCTCTGACCCTCGCTTTCCAAGGCCCCCGCTCCCTCTCTTTGGTCTCCCATTTGGCCAAAACCTCGTCCCCCAGCCTCTTTTTGCTTCAGGCCACCACCTCCTTCCCAAATCTCAATCCCTAATTCCCTCTGGTACTATTTCCCTCTGGTCTTGCCGTTTCCAGGTTCCGCCCCTGCCTTCCATAGTTAGGCCTTGAAATTCCGTGGACTAGCTCAAATCTGGCCTTCTTCTTTAGGCTCAACCTCTCACTCCCCGAGGTTTGTGCCTGTGAACTTCTTCCCTCACTCCCCACTCCTCCCTCCATCACCTCCAATCCCGCCCTTTTAGCTTCCTTTCCTGAGACCCTCTCTTCCCTCTCAACTCTGTGGCTCGCTCTGAACCCTTGCTTTCAATTTCTTCACCTATGAAATGGGGGAGTGATAGGAAAGGATACCCTCCCAATTCTCCTCCCCGCCTTTCTTCCTTATTTACACACCATAGTTGGTTTATGTCATTGTTATTATTAATGTAGAATGATAATGTTTGCTAGGACTTATTGAACATATACCATGGGTCAGACCCTGTGCCCAACACTACATGCATTACATTACATTACATTATTTCTTTCTTTCTTTTTTTTTTTTTTGTCTTTTTGCCTTTTCTAGGGCCGCTCCCATAGCATATGGAGGTTCCCAGGCTAGGAGTCTAATCAGAGCTGTAGCCACTGGCCTACACCAGAGCCACAGCAACGAGGGATCCGAGCCGCATCTGCAACCTACACCACAGCTCACGGCAACACCAGATTCTTTTTTTTTTTTTTTTTGGCTTTTGTCTTTTTTGTTGTTGTTGTTGTTGCTATTTCTTGGGCCGCACCCGAGGCATATAGAGGTTCCCAGGCTAGGGGTTGAATCGGAGCTGTAGCCACTGGCCTACGCCACAGCCACAGCAACGCGGGATCCGAGCCGCGTCTGCAACCTACACCACAGCTCACGGCAACGCCGGATGGTTAACCCACTGAGCAAGGGCAGGGACCGAACCCGCAACCTCATGGTTCCTAGTCGGATTCGTTAACCACTGCGCCACGACGGGAACTCCAACACCAGATTCTTAACCCACTGAGCAAGGCCAGGGATCAAACCTGCAACCTCATGGTTCTTATTCAGATTACTCCTACATTACTTTATTTCTTATAGCAACTTATTTATGGATGAGGACAGTGAGGTTCACATCCTCAATTCACATAGCACAGTACGAATCCAAACCCAGGCCATTCTTACTCCTCTGCAAGTGCAATCACTTACTTCTTTGTCTACACTGGAATTCCTTCAGTATCTCCTGGGATCCGGGCAATTAGCAATCCTGAGTCAGACTGACACTGCCACATAAATGGTTTTAGAGTTTCCAAGGGTATGCTGGCCAGGAAGTAGGTATGATCTTTACCTGAAGGGTAAGGTCCTAGGGCTCAAGAGACAGAAGGGGCTTGAATGTTGAGTGGGAGTGAAGGAAAGTCTCCTCTCATTTCTCTTCGAGTCAAAAGTCCACCTCGGGCTGAGGGACCTGAGGAGAAGCAGAGTTAACTGCTGCTCTACCTCAAGGTCATGTTGGCTGAATTAGGGCCATCACTTGTATGATTTCAGGAATAGTGCAGGGCTGGCAGCTTCAGGCTGAGGTTTCCACTCAAGACCCAGGAATTAGAAAGCCTATGTCAAATGCTCCCTCACTTGACACACAGCTATGTGATTCTCAAACCATGTTTATATCTGCAAACCCCCACTGTACAAAAAAAATGGCATGGTAACCTCATATGTTTTTTTAGTGTTTTTTTTTCCACTTGTATATTCTTGATGTTTTTTGCTGCTGCTCATCAGAACCAAAATCTAACAGGAGCTTGTACCTCAGGGGGCTCCAGATGGCAGCTGTAGTTATTTGAGGGTGAGCAGGTCATCACAAGCAAGCTCCTGAGTTCCAGGTGCTTTGCCACCTGAAAAGCCCTCTTCCCAGGGTGGGATTTCTTGTTTTATTTCCTTCTTCCTATTCCAGGAAGAAAACCCAGAATGTTTCAATTTGTTTTTTCTGTTTGTTTCTGCCTCATTCCTTGGGGACATTTCATGGATGGCATTGTCTCCTGAGAGGCTGTCACTGGGACACGTTTGTGAGATATGGGCCTCTGTGCCCTAAAAAAGACAAAAAGAATTGGGATGTGCTGTAGGTGTCAAAGAGACAGTGGATTTTGAGACTTAGTGCAAAAAAAGACAACAATTTTATGTTGATTTCACATTGAAGAGATATTTTGGATACATTGGGTTAAATAATATGTATTATTAAAGTTAACTTACCTATTTCTTTTTACTTTTTTAATGTGTCAAGTAGAAAATTTTAAATCCCATATATGGCTTGCATTGTATTTCTTTTGGATGGTGCTGCTCTAGAAGTAGCATGGCCTGAAGACTGAGCAGAGGTGTTGGAATCCCAGCTCCCTGAGTGACCTTGGGCTAGCCCCCTAACTTTCCAGAGCCTGTTTCCTCATCTATTAGAGGAGGCTGATTGGGGAGCTGCTGCACAGCAGGTCCTGCAGTCAGAGCCAGCAGTGCTGAAGCACGCATGCCCTCTGTGGTCAGGCTCAAGGCCAGCACCCCACCTACCCTTTCCTTCATCCCATCCTCCCTCCTTGGACACCCCTTCCTTCTGGGACAGCCTCTTCCCTGCCTCCCAGAAAGCCCTCTCTGAGCACTGCTCATTCACTCTCCCTTCACCCATTCCCAGGGCCTGACGAGTTGGACTCAGGAAGCCAGGCCCCTGGGTGAGCCTCTGACCCTGAGCCCCAGATCCAACCAGAGAGTCTGAGAGCCAGGCACACTCAGACATCCAGCTCCACGGGCAGGCGCTGTGCGAAGGTGAGGACAGGACCCTGTCCTCTGGGAGGCCAGAAAGGAACCATCCCAGGGGCGTCTCTGAGTTTCCCTGCACTTGTGGGCACAGGCATGCCCTCGAGTCTCTCAGCCCAGTGGCCAGGCCAGACCGCAGTGACCTCAAAAACAATCGCTGTGCTCACAGGGAGATAGGTTCATGGTCTGAGAATGCGTAACAGGGGACCTCACCAGCTTGGGGACCTTAGGGAGGCATCTGACCTGGAGAAAGCGTGGGGAGGAGGCGTGTTCTTGGGGGTAAGATGCTAAGGTGGGGGCAGGTCTCACAGGGCCAGAGCCAGAGCCAGGCAGCGATCCAGTCTTTATGCCATAGAAAGCATTCAAGGGCTCTAGGCAGGGCAATGGGTGGCCTTTTTAAATGATCACTCTGGCAGTGGCATGAAGAACAGACAAGGTGGTGCTGGGCAGATGGGGAGGCAAGCCCCTCAGGAGGCTGCGGCAGTAGTCTGGGGAGATGGGGAGTGTGGAGCAGTGCTGATGGACAGAGGTGGTGGAATCTCTGTGTGGTCTGGATGTAGGGTTGGCACCACTGGGTGCTTGGCCGTGAGGGTAAAGGGAAGGACTTGAGGAGGGGCCAGGTGCATTCAGTGGGGGTGCCATCTTCTGAGATGAGGGAGGTTGGGAGATGGAAATAGGCTGACGGAAGAGAGGTTTCCCAGCCTGGCCCAGACTTCCTGGGGACCAGAGAGGCCATGGCCACAATCCTGCCCAGGCAGCCCCTGCTGCAGAGTGGGGCTGTGGTGCAAGGAAGTGCTTCTAGCTGCTGAGAAAACCACAGAGGACAAGGGGCCTCTGCTGCAGGGTTGGGAGGAACCAGGGCATGGCATCCACGGGGCTGCCCATCTTTGAACAGAGTGCCTGCTCTGACATCTGCTGCCGGATGCTTGCAAAGGGCCACAGGAGGGGCCAGGAGACCTTGTGAGTCAAGGGCCAGGGAGAGTTCATCCAAATCACTGTCTTCAGATATCCACAGACTCCCAAGATGGACGGGAGTGGATCTGTGTGGGCCGCAGCGAGAACGGGAAGTATAAAATGCAGACGGCAGCTCCAGACAAGGATGGTCTTTGCTGTTGTTACTGCTAATAATAGTAATTACAATAATAGCAATTATTATTGTTGGTACCTCCCCCTGGACCAAGCACTTTACTTGGCAATACCTTTAAAGGCCTCACAACCACCTGACCTGATTGTGGACAGTGTCCCCATCTTATAGATGAGACAGCTGGTGCTCAGAGGGGGTGCAATGACTTGCCTGAGGCCGCACAGCTTGCCCACAGATACAGGGCAGGGCTGGGACCCCTGTATCTATATATAATGGGCCCCATGTCACCAGAGTAATTGGGATAAACATCTGTACAAATTTTCAGGTTTTCCTCCCTTATATTTCAGGACTCTTTTCCCCCTCAAGTCAGTGTATTTTAAGTTTTCTTTGTGGATTCTTTTTCTTTTCCCCCCTCAATTAGTAATCGTTCATTTGTCAGTGAGCATCTGCAATAGGCCAGACCCCAGGCTGCCACGGTGGGGACACCGCAGTGACTGAGGTGGAGTGGGGACCTGGCTGGAGAGTGGAGGCCATTCCTGCAGAGAACCCAGGGGAGCTCTAACCCAGCCTGGAGGGTGCTTGGGAAGTCTTCCTGGAGGGAGTGATTTCCAGGAACCATGAAGGATGTGCAGAGTTAGGCAGGTGTTGGGAATTGGATGGAGGAAGTATGATTCTGACAGAAGAAACAGACGGGCACGGATTGAGAAATGTATGCCTGCACAAGAGCTGCTGCTTGTAGTTAATGGTGTTTGAAGTGGAGAGGAGGGGAGTAACAAGAGAGGGCAGGGGGAAGGGTGTGCCCAGAAGTGGCCTTTCTCCAAAGGGCCAGAGAGTGTCCCAAGGGGTTATTGGCCAGCATGATATGGTCAGATAGGTTTGGCCCAGATCTCTATAGAAAAAGTGGATCAGATTGGAGCGGGCAGGCCTGTGGCCCAGCTGGAAACTACTTTGGTGGTCCAGTGGTCCAGCCTGGGTTGGCTCAGCGCTCCCCATCATGCTATAGCTAGTTTTAGTTGTCAGTTGCCCATCCAGTGGTTTGGTCAGGGAGGGAAGGACAGCAGGTACATCCTCATTCATAGGTGTAGCCACTCAGCATTTAGCGGAGCCTGGAGTGCACAGGTCCTCAAAGGGACCTGACAGACAGAATCAGCAGTATGGGCGTGGGATGGGGGGGGTGAGAGGGAGGCAGATGAGGTCACCCACAAACAGGTCCTGAAGGGGAACAGACTTCTTCCCAAGGTCTAGGTTAGATTTCAACCTAGGAGCAACTGGGCAGATCCGGGTTTTAGGAAGTTTCCTCCAGCAGTGGCCACACAGCTCTGGCTAATGGGGACCCCCCACCTCTGCCCACCCAGAAGCCGCAAGGATGGCTCACCTGCTGGGCAGTCAGGCCTGCATGGACAGCCTGCGCAAGGACCTCACCGACCTGCAGGGTGCCATCGTGGACGTGTTCTCGCGTGCCGGGCCTGTGCACTTCCCCTCCTGGAAGTTCCCCGACCGCGTGGCCTGTGACCTGGACATGGTGGCCCTGCTGGAGCACTATGACCATGTGCCGGGTGACCCCGAGTTCACGCAGCTGTCCCATGCGGTGCTGCTGGAGCTGGTCATCGACAGGTGAGAGCCTCTACCAAACCTGGTCCTCTCGGGAATGCTTGTGCCCACATCTCAGACGAACCATCCCCCAGTGAGGGTGATGACCTTGGTAATGACAGTCACCTCTAACTGTGTGCTGTTGGGGGCCAGGTCAATTCAGGGCCCTTACAGCGGATGTCACCTTGTGCCGTGCTGTCCATCTTCTTGTCCACCTTCAGGGAGTTGCTGGCCCCCTGTTGCTCTCTGTGGCACTGTCGTTCTGATGGCTGCTTCTCACCCCCACCCACCCCCACCCGCCAGCTGCTTCTGTAGGGTTTCTGGGTGTCAGGAACACTACAGCTGCTGTTTGGAGTTTCCATCCCTGGCTTTTTTTCCTGTCCCTTCTGTGTCACAGGGCCAGACACGGGACGTGTGTTCCCACATCCTGGCCCTGCTAGAAAAAGGACAATGGATTTCCTGATTCCCTTGTAGCCCCACCCCCACTTCTATGCTGTCATTAACATTAATGTGGTCCCTCCACTACCTGGGGACTGCAGCCCAGGCTCCCTGTGCTTTAAACCTTACATGCTAATAAAGTCATGGGGGCCCAACAGGCAGGGACCCCAACAGTTTGGGGATGATCTGCCTGGGGACAAAGAAACAAGAAGCCAGGGTCACCACTTGGAGGCCTGGAGAAGCCGTCAGTGTGAAAGCACTACTTGACCCTGAGAGGGTCCGAACACTTTCCCTCCTGGCTGTGCCCTCTGCAAGAAAGGCCCCACCCACCCCTTCTTGGACTGGCCATCAAGGCCAGTTCATCCATCCCCCTTCTATGGAGCTGGTGCTGACACGTCTTCCCACCTCTTGCCTGGCTCTTCTGTCCAGGCCACACACCACCTCCAGAGCTACCCGACTGTGGAGACACTTTGGCCCTATTCACAGAATAGGACACCTTGGCCCAGAGAGAGGCAGGGCCTGGAGGTCATTGGCACCTCCTCCCCTAGACCCTCTCTGCCCAAGGCCCCAGTCGGTTTGGGATGACCCTCCTGCACCTGCAACAAGGTCACTTACCTGCCTGGTATGTTTTGTAAACATAGTGTCTTTTCTTTCAAAACAGTCTGGTTCCCATGTAAATACCTACTTCTCTTCCTGACACACCTTAAAAATAGCACCAAACTCAGGGTAGGATAGAGACCTCGCTCTCTCACTCCTGTCTCTGTCATCACAGAAGCAACTCGCCCTGCAGGAGAACCCTCCCCCTCCCCCACCCCATGCAGAGTCAGGAAACTGCAGGCTACCGCTGCCCTGCACCCTCACCGGTGTGCAGCCTCCTCCCCTCTCAGGGTCTCAGCTCTGTCCTCTGGGAGGCGAGGGCTCTGAGCCATGGGATGAAAGGCACCCACTCACCCAGCACATTCTAAGCACTCAGGATACGACTGAGGCAAGGCCTGGCCTCCCAGAGCATCCCAGTTCAGTGAGGAACAGCCAGGTAGATGTGCTGAGCTTCTCAGGAAGCTCAGAAGAGGCCCCAAGCTTTGTCTTCAGGGAGGGCTTCCTGGAGGAAGTGGCTCTTGGGTCCAGCAGAGCATATTCTGAGATGCTCTGAGTCCCTCATATGCCTGGGCCAGTTCCCAGAGCTGGAGGCTGCTGGTTGTGCTGGTGGCAGGCTCTGCCCTGCTGACCCTGCCGTCTCTGCCCACAGGCTCCTGCTGCTGCTTCAGAGCTGCACAAGCTATGTGGAGAACATTGGCTCAGAGCAGACAGTGCCCCCAGCAGGGGCTGCAGGGCCCTGCATGTCCGTGGGTCTCACAGTGCGACGCTTCTGGAACAGCCTGCTGAGGCTGGGCACGTTCAACCAGCAGGAAGTCCCCCAGGTGGGTTGACCACCCCTCCTCCCCAAATGCAGCCACCCTCACACCAGTCCTCCTGCCCCAGCCTGCATCCATCACTGACTCCACCCTGGGGCCCCCCACTCAAGGCCCATGCAGCATGACAGTGAGCATCACAGGCCTCCAGAGTCATGTTTGGGCCACCTGGCTCTGCAGTTCACACTGTGGGACTATGGGAAGTCCTACCTATGCTGAACTTCAGTTTGTTCATCTATCCAGAAGGGGTGATAACAGCCCCTACCTCCCAGGGCGTTGTTGGGGAATGGTGTTTGTATGAGCTCCATTTGTTAGGGGTTATCCCATAACCCTTGTAACCACCTGGTGGGGTTATCCCATAACCCTTGTAACCACCTGGTGGGAAGGACACCAAAACTGAGAGTGGCTGCTGTAACACAAGAGCAGATGAGTCCACTAAGCAAGGGCCCAGTAACAGGCAGCTATGTTTGTCGCTGTTACCATGTGTATAACTGCATCGAGCCTGGGCATGGAAAGCTGAGGCAGCAGAAAGGAGAAGGCTCGTGCTCTCATTCACTTTGGTATCAGATACCACCTGAGGGTCTGAGCATCAGGAGCGGCTGCTGTCATAGAAATCCCCAGGGAGCTGGTTACTCTCCCCTGACCCCGGCCCATCTTCCTCACCTGTTTTCTCTCTCTCTCTCTCTCTTTTTTTTTTTTTTTTGGCTAACCACAGGAAAAGGCAAACCAAGGGGAGACCCCCACCTCCAAGCCCTCAGCCAAGAGCGAGCCAGCCGGGAGCCCTGAATTTACAACTGCCAAGCTCATCAACCCTCCCCCCCCAATGCCAGGCTTGCCCCAGACTTGCCAAGAGCTGGACAGCCTTCCCTTCAGCATCTCCCTGCAGGGTCCAGCCAGGACGGCAGAGAACACCAGGAGCGTGCACTCCCAGACCGTGGAGACGGCCCTGGTGCCCTGTGATGCATGCATCAGTGTCCAGGGCAGCCTGCGGGAGGTGGGCAAGGTGGTCATCAGCCTGTGTCAGAGCCAGAACCTGCCCTCGTCCTTAGGCCAATTCCAGCATCTGGTGCAGGACAGCATGGGCCTCAGGCCACTGCCAGCCACCACCGTGGGCCACTGGGCGGCAGAGCAGAGCAAAGACCTGATGCGCCTCACCAAGCACGTGGGGGCCCTCACTCAGCTTGTGGGGCCCCTCAGGGCCCAGCTGGAGGAGGCTGAGGGGCAGAAGGATGGACTGAGGAAGCAAGTGGGTGAGCTGGAGCAGGCCCTGCAGCAGGAGCAGGGGGCACAGCAGCGGCAGGCAGAGGAGTCCGAGCAACGCCTGGCCAAGTGGGAGTGCGACAGGCAGCAGCTGCTCAAAGGTCTGTGCAAACCTCAGGACCTGGCACCGCCAAGGTCTTAGTGGGGGCTCCCCCAGAAGAAAAGCCCTCCAATGGAGCTAGGAGTTGATGTAGAAGAAACCTGGGCTGGGAGTGGGCAGGAGATGCAGGAAAGGGAAGGCCGGAAAAAGGGGTGCGCTTATCAAGCTGGTTACACTGCGGGCGGCTGGAGTTTCATCCCTCTAGGGAACCAGGAGCCCGTGGAGAACAAGAGCCTGAGTTGTCCCACCAGAGGAGCAAGGGAGCCAGGGGATTCATGCATTAGCCCTTGTCAGTCACTGAAGGAGGGTTCCTGGGGGAGCTCATTCCCTGGGTGCCTCTAGCCAGCAGAGGCACCTCTGGCTTCAGCAAAACCTGAGGCAGAGTGATGCGGCTGTGGCACTAGAAGTGGGCTCTAGTTGTCAGGCCCGAGAGTCGCTTCCCTTTCTAAGCTTCACTGTCGCCTCTGTGGAGGACACTGAGGCCCAGAAAGGTGTAGAAAGGTGACAGCCAGCCAATAGGAAGCAAGGTGGATGGGGACCCTGGCCTCTGGGCACCTCCCCTCTCACCAGCCCAGGCGCCCTCCACACAGCCCAGGGCTGCCACCATGCTGCAGGGTGCACTGGGCACAGAGGCTGCCAGCCAGGCCCAAAAGAGCCTCTGAAAGGCCTCTCTCTCGGCTGCTATAGAAACAAGCGACCTCAAGATGAAGGTGGCCACCCTGGAGAAGGAGCTGAAGCAGCAGCAGGAGTCTACACAGGCTGTGGGTGAGGAGCCCCGCCATGGAGCCCGGACCCGCACCTTCCATCTCTGTCTCCTGGGCTTCCGGAGCAAAGATAAAGGGAACCATGGAGGAGGGTGGGCCTGACTTGCCACACTGTTGAGTGATGGCTAGAGCTGGATGCCACCTCTCACCCAGGGGGTACCTCAGGTGGGATCCAGACCTTCATTCTGTGGCTGAAGACCCCTGAGGCCCAGAGATGTGCTATGACACCTCCCCCCAGGTCCTGTCCTGGTCGGAGGCAGTGCAGGGACTTGCACCCAGGGCTCTCCTCCGTCCGCTCCCATGCTCACTCAATCCTGCAGAGACAAAGGCCCAGCAGCTACAAGAGGAAGCCAAACACAGAGCCGAGGCTGAGAGGCAAGTGCAGCAGCTGGAGGAGCAGGTGCAGCTGCTGGCAGGGCGGCTGGATGGGGCCAGCCAGCAGATCCGTTGGGCCAGCACAGAGCTGGACAAGGAGAAGGCCCGTGTGGACAGCATGGTCCGCCACCAAGAGGTGAGGCTGGAGGCCTCATCAGGGCCCTGAGCTTCTGCAGGGAAGGCTGTAGGAAGAGAGGGTGTCATTAGTGGAGCGTGGGCCTTATCTGTATGGGCACTTGCTCCCCAACACACACCCAGGTTTCCATCAACTCATTTACCAAAGGTCTGAGCCTTCCCGAGCCAGACATTGGGGGAACAGTGACCAGGGACAGATGTGGACAGATGTGGCCTTGCTCTGGAGGAGCCCATACCCATTAAGAACAAGTGGTTGTGCCGCCACCACATTCCTGCCAGATGGCTAGGAGGGGCAGGGACAGTGCTGCCAGGGTCCAGGGAGGCTCAGCCACAGCAGCTGGTGGGAATCCAGGATGACTTCTGGGTGGAGGTAGCCTCTGAACTGGATGCCATTGGACAGTGATTAGTCCATCATCCATCAGAGGAAGGATAGGGAAGCCAAAGTGGAACTGGGGCCTGGGCCCAGGATATGGCTGTACCTAGTAGGGCTTTGCAGAGTCCCCAGAGGGGTGGCTAAGAAAACAGATGACCCATTACCTAGAGAAAGTGGGAGCTGTCCTGGCTGGGCTCACCCTCAGAGGCTCAGTGGGGAGCCAGTACCCTAGGCAAAAGCCCTCAGGGTCAAGTGAGCCAGGCACCGGGCTTCAGCCACCACAGCCGTCTCATTCCTACTCCCCACCACGGCAGGAAGAGGTAGATACTCTTTCCATCCCCTTTTTACCAATGAGGAAATGGAGGCTCAGTGAGGTTCAGAAAATTGTCCCAAGACTGCACAGCTAGTCAGAGGTGGAGCCAGGCCTCAGAGGAGACCAGTGCTGGTTCTTGTACTCAGTGGGTGTCAGGAAACATGGGTTCCAAGTGACACTGGCTGGTGGGACACTGGAGACCTAAGAAGAATTCCTCTTTGAGTGATGACTGTGACTGGAAAAAAGTAGGGGCTGATGGAGTCAGCCAACTGATTTCCCAGGGGTGCAGTGTCTGCAAGCATGGGGGCCTGGCCTTGCCAGGGTTGGGGTCTGCTTCCTTCTTGCCTCTGCCCCTTCCACTGTGAGCATGTGCATAGCCTCCCCTGCATACAGACAGATGCAGCACGAGGGGGGTGGGCTTGTGCAACCTCCCTTGTTCCACATGGCTGGACCTAGGCCCTTGGGCCACATGGCCTCCCTCGCACACCCATCCTGGCTCAGTCCCTGCAGGCCAAACAGCGAGCCCTGCTGCAGCAGCTGGACAGCCTGGACCAGGAGCGAGAGGAGCTGCGGGGCAGTTTGGATGAGGCCGAGGCCCAGCGGGTCCATGTGGAGAAGCAGCTGCAGAGAGTGCAGAGTGAGAGGGAGCAAGGGCAGTGCCAGCTCCAGGCCCAGCAGGTGAGAGCGGGCAGCGTGGCCCTTCCTTTTCTCTGGAGGACCCTCCAGCCAGCTGAGCACCTGCAGGCCTGTCCCGTGTCTGGAGGGTGGAGGTGACAGGGTGTTCCCAGTGGGGGGGCTGGGTGCCCTCCTCTGTCCTGAGCCTCCCCTTGTCCCAGGAGCTGCTGCACAGCCTGCAGCAAGAGAAGCAAAGCCTGGAGCAGGCAACCACGGATCTGCAGCTGACCATCTCAGAGCTGGAACGGGAGCTCGTGGAGCTGAGGGAGCGGGAGAGGCTTCTGGTGGCCTTCCCAGACCTGCACAGGCCCATGGAGGCCCAAATCCAAAGTAGGGGCCCAGGGTCGGTACAGAGAGCATGCTGGGGCCTGGGGCGGGTAGCTGAGGGCTCATGTGGGCAGGACACAGGTCAGCAACTCCCCAGCCTGCAGCGAGGCTGGTAGAGTGGGGGTCCGGCAGTGTGGCCTTTACAGAGCCCCCATGACCCCTGCTCAGGGTCACTCAGGCAAACGCAAACGTAGGTCTGGCTGCCTCTGTAGCCTGTGCTCTGTACCACACATGTGCCAGTCCTCACTCAACTTCCTGTGTCCCTGTCTATCCTGACCTCTCCTCAAACCACACCATGGGGCCAGCTCTGAAGGCACAGTCCCAACTGTCCAGTGTCCTGGACCCCAGAGCATAGGAGTGCTGGGGACCCATCTCAGCAGAGGACTGGATGCCGGGCCACCTGGGTTCTCATCCCAAGCCCTCAATGCCCTTAAAGTCAGGTGAATCCATGTGCAGAGCTGCCGGGATGCTGCTGGGCCCTTGTGTTGCTCTGTCAACCGCTCCACAAGGCAGGTCACAAGCAAACCCTTGTGACAAACCAGGAAACCCAGAACCAGAGCGGACAGCAACTGACCTGGGTTCATAAAGTCCAGGCGAAGCATCTACCCCCACCCCGCCCAGCAGTGGGCCAGGAACATCCTTGCTGAATTCCTGGGACTTACATCCAAGAGCCAACTGTGACTTTGGACAAGTCACCATCTCTCTGGCCCTCTGCAAACAGGTGGCCTTGAAAGAGATTCACTTGCTTACCTATTGAGTCTTTAGTGACCTCTAGGCCTCACCCAGCTCTCGTACTCTGTAAGGCTGTGGTCACCTCCCAGCAGGCAGGGGGGTAAGGAGTGGGGACACAGCCTCAGAAGGAAGATGAGGTGGGAGGCCCTGAGCAATGACCCCACCCACCTCCCCTGTGCCTCCCCTCCTGGGTCCTGTCCCACTGGGCACAAAGGGCAGACCTGAAGGGGTGTGGTGCCAGACAGTGTGTCCTCACAGGCTCTGGCAATGTCACAGACGACATGGAAAGGCAGGTGCAGGCCAACGACATCCGCATCCAGGTCCTGCAGGAGGAGAATGGGCGGATCCGGTCGATGCTGTCCAAAATCCGGGAGGTGGCCCAGCAGGGTGGCCTCAAGGTGGGCAGCACAGCTCCCCAGCCTGAGAGGGGCCAGCCTTTGGGGACCTGGCAGAGGTCTTCAGATTCTCCCCAGGGAACCTGCCACCAGCCCGGCTCATTATAGGTGGGGCTCTCCTGGCTTTAGGCTGTGCTGTTGGGAACTGTCTTCCACTGTTAAGGAAGGCGTGAGGACATTCCAGTGCCTTCTAGCCCCAAGTCCCTGCCTCTAGCTCTTGGAACCTTTACCTCATGTGCAACCAGGAGACTTGCAAACCTTCCCACGCTTACCACAGCCAAGGACAGGCCCTGGAAGGCTTCCTGAACCCTGCCCTTCAGAGGAAGGGGCTGTGGCTAGAGATTCAGGCCCTCCCCTTCCCCCCTCCTCTGTGACACCTTCAAGTTCAGGTACAGAGGGGAGCCTGAGCCTTAGCCTGTTTTTCTTTGCAGCTGATCCCACAGGACCAGCTCTGGGTCCCTCCCAGCAAGGGACTCCAGGGAGCAGCGCCCCTGACCCAGGCCCAGAGAGCATCCCCAGGGTGAGTGATGCTTCATCAGAGGCAGAGCACAGAGGGGTGGGGTGGGTGGTCCCCTGGCTCATGGGGGATCTTGCCGTTTCCCACCTCAGGTCTCTGGGCAGGCGGCACCCATCTGGCAGCAGGACGGCCAGTGCAAGCAGGACCCTGCCGGGCCAGCCCCGGGCAACCCCACCTTGCAGTGGGCCCACCAAGTCCTCCTTAGAGGACCTGACTCACTCAACCAACTGCACCCAGAACCCCATCCGGGCCTTGGCCAGGCTAAGGAGGAGGCTGTCGCCAGGCCGGGGCCAGGTGGGCCCTGCACACCAGCCCGAGCAGCGGCCCACATAGCCTGAAGCAGGGTGGGGCCAAGAGCAACCCACTGATGTAATAAAGCCCAGGCCATCTGCTCAGTGACCTGGGCCTCAGCACTGGCTCAGTCAGGGAAAGAGTCCTTCCTTCCCCATCCCGAGTCCCCAGCCATACCAGGCATCGGCCAGCAGAGGCCTGGCATACCATGCACCCTCGGTAAATGGAAGCTTCCTGGCTCCCTCCTGACAGGGGCAATGGGGGAAGAGGACACAGTGAGGGCAGAAAGCAGCGTCCAGCACCTGGGCCGTGGAAAAGGCAGTCTTTTGATCCCAACAGCAAAGACTAAGGGGTGACGTGAACTCAGGGACCCACACCAATGGAGAGCAGGGTCAGGGCAGGGGGTGTGCAAGGGAAGGAGCACCGCCACCAAGGCGGGCTGCATGAGGACATCTGACGCAAGGGAGGAGTCCAGCTGGGGTCCAGGCTCAGGCTCACAGAGGTAGGTGGGGGGCAGAGGCCACACCGCTGACCTGAGAATGGAGACATTAAGAAGCCAAGATGGTCAGCCCTCCTTTCACTGAGGGACACCTCCCCTTCAGGAAATATGAGTCACAAAGGGGGTCTCTAAATCCAGGGGGTTGGATCCCCAGGAGGCCACTGAAGGCACGGCAAGGCTGCACCCAGCCAGAAAGTGCAGGCCCAGGCATGGATGCCACCAGTCACGCCAGGCCCGCTGAGGCCAGTTTCCTCACGAAGCCTCCAGCCTTCCCTGAGCCATCTCGCCTCTGAAGGTCAGGTGCTAAGACCTTGCTGAAGACAACTAGGGGTGTGGGGGAGGATGCTCTTGGCTTTCTATGCAGTTTTATCTGGTTAGGAGGCCAAATAGAGCATCTTAGTTTACAGAGAAGGTCAAGAGAGGCTGGGTGTGTAGCTGAACAGGCATGGCCAGGGTCTGCCTGCTCTTGCTTCTGTGGAGCCCAGAGACCCCCTGAGGGAGGCTGGGTCCCTCACAGGTGAGAACCAGTCCTCGGTGGGCTCCCTGAGTCAGAGGCTTGGGCCCAAGGGCATAGGGAGGACCTGTCACAGCACAGCACTTCTCTGCATCCATTTAGTAGCTCACAGATCTGTAGGTCAGACCTCCAAGCCCTGTGTGGCTGGGTTCTCCGCTCAGGGCCTCAGAAATCAAAGCATCTGCCAGGCTGCATTCCTCTTGCAAGGGACTGGGGAAGGATCCAGGCTCGTCCTGACTGTTGGCAGAGCTCCCCTTCTTGCAGCTGTACAACTAAGGTCCGCTCCCTTGCTGGCCGCTGTCAGCCAAAGCCACTCTTGGCTCTCCGAGGCTATCCATCTTCCTTGCCACGTGGCCCCCTCCATCTTCAAGTTGGCAACAGAGAATTTCTCATGCACTGAGTCCCCTCCATGCTTCAAATGCCTGACTTTTTCTTCTTTCACCAGCTGGAGAAAACCCTGCTTTTAATGGGCTCATGTGGTTAGGTCAGGCCCACTTGGATACTTTGCCATATTAAGGTCAACTTGTGCCATAAAATATAACCTAATTGGGAGTTCCCGTCGTGGCGCAGTGGTTAACGAATCCGACTAGGAACCATGAGGTTGCGGGTTCGGTCCCTGCCCTTGCTCAGTGGGTTAATGATCCGGCGTTGCCACGAGCTGTGGTGTAAGTTGCAGACGCGGCTCGGATCCCACGTTGCTGTGGCTCTGGCGTAGGCCAGTAGCTACAGCTCCAATTGGACCCCTAGCCTGGGAACCTCCATATGCCGCGGGAGCAGCCCAAGAAAAGGCAAAAAGACAAAAAAAAAAAAATATATATATATATATAAAACCTAATCGTGGGAGTGAAATCCATCAGTCACAGTTCAGGGTTGCATGAGGCGTATTCATGGGCAATGGGGAATCTCAGGGGCCATGTTTGAATCCACCTCCCACAGGCATCAGACCCCAAGGTGACTTGTTTACCTTAAAACACCCACGCAGATGTTTACATCTTATGTTAAAATATATCCATGTTTATTTTAATATTAAACCTCCCCTACCCCAAGTCTAAAAAAAGCCCAGACGCCCCTGGAAGATGTACCACATTTATCCTGTGGCTTCAAGTATCCTGGTCAGCAACCTGTAGCCCCACTGAGAAACACAGGACTAGATGGTTTCTAAGGCCTCTGGTCCCAGCCAGGCCCCGGCAGGAAGCCTAGCTGGACTGGCAGTGGGACCCACGCAGTTCCTGGTGCCCAAAGACCAAGGGTAGCAGGCAGCAGAAGGGCCTCTGGGCTTAGCATCATAGCCTTGACCAAAATGTGTCCCGAAAGATGGTCAGGCCAGGGTGCCCTCAAGTCCAGACAGCTCCTCCCCAACCCACCCCCCAATAAATAAGCACAAAACCCAGCCACTGCAGCCTCAGCCCTTGGGGATGCCTTGCAGGCCGGAGAGCTCCCAGGGCCCTGGGAACAGTGGCAGTGCCCACACCCTCTTCCCCAGAGCCCTGGGAGCTGCCCACAAGTTCCCAGGATAGCAGAGAAGGGCCTCAACATGGCCTCTTTTCCCGCCAGGTCCAGGCCCTGCATCCTTCCCCATGTGGATGTGGTGGGGCACCTTGCCCCTCAGCAGGGGAGGCCCCTATCCCTCCTCCCACCCCCAGGGCTTTCTGTCCTGTCCCCCCTGCAGTCTTGTTCCAGGAGCCCAAGCCAAGGAGCAGGGTGCAGGCAGGAGGGGCCCCTTCCCCACGTGCAGAGACCCAGCTGGGGCAGCTAATCATCCGAATAGCGGTTCCCTGCAGGAGCAGAGGAAAAACAACAGGGAGGGCGGCGTCAGGTGTGGCCCCGGTGGAGCTGGCCAAGGGCCCCCACCCTCAGTGCTCACCTAGGACATTGAATTTGCACAGCGGGCAGGTCTGCTGGAGCATCAGCCAGGGGTCCACACAATCTCGGTGAAACTCATGCTTACAGGGAAGCACCCGGAGCCACTGCGGGGTTGAGGGAAGGGCTCAGGCCTCCAGGTGGGAATGCCAGGCCACATGCCCACACCTGAGCTGGGGAACTGAAACCCGTGTGGCCCACTCCCACCCATCCCCATTCTGCTTTCCAGAGCTCAGGTGGGGCTGGGAGCAGGCCTGGTCGGGGTGGTTCCCAGGGCTCTTGGGAGCGGGGCAGGGGGTATCATAGGTCAGCGGAAGGCTGGCCAATGCCCAGGGCACTAACTTGCTTGTTGCAGAAATAGTCCAAACACACGGCACAGGTCTCAGCAGCAGGCTCCGGGGGGCCCTGTGACGCCCTGCCTACCCGGCAACGCCGGGTCTTAAGGGATGCCAGCCTCTGTACCACCCGGCGCTTGAGCAGGTCCACCTGTGGGGTAAGGGCAGGCACAGTTCCCGAGAGCTGGGGACACCAGGGCTCCCGAGGGCTGGCTCCTACCTGGCCTCCGGGCTCCCGCTCGCTCTGTCGGGACGCTTGCCGCTGAGCCTGGACCACTAGGCCTGTGCACAGGATCATGGCCACCAGCAGGATGGCATTCCACAGCTGCTGCAGGGGCTTCTAGGGAGGGGGGATGGGGAGCAGGGTGTCAGGTTCACTGCGGCGACCCTGCCCTCTTCCCCCAGTAAACCATCCTGAGGACCAGGCAGGTGAAGTCCACGAGCACCATGACCATGGAGGTTCCTGCTTCCTCTTCTGAAGGAAGCCGCCCCACAACCTCCACACTCCCAAGGGCCCATCCAACTCCACCCTACACAGTGAGGCAACCCACGTGGGTCCCCAGCCCAGGTCTCTCCTGGTGTTTGTGCACTCACACAAGCGTCTATCTGGCAGCCTCCCCAGTCCAGGACCCTGTCACCTTCCCACTCCCATCCCTACCTGGCACTTCTAGTCTGCTTTCTTGGCCACTGTTACCCAAGAGGTGCTAGGCCCCAACCTGTTGCCTGGCTCCTCGGGGGCCTCACATCCCCGTGCCCCCCACTGCTCTTTAAGTGCCCTGCTCTGCCACATGCACCTAGTTCCCTCCCTCAGCCACAGGGAGCTCCCCTGCAAAGCCAGTCACACAGCACCCCTACCTGACCCTTCCCTGTGATGCTCCCCCGCCCCCCAAGAGGAAACCCAAACTCTTCTACTAGCCGGCCCTCAAGTCCCTTGAGCTTCGTACTCCTACCCGCCCAGCATCCCTGGTCCTTGCCCCCCAATTCTATGCCTTTCCACACTTCAGTCTTGGGAAACAAAGCTCGTGTTCCTCCTTCCTTCCCTTGGCTTGTGCCTTTCGACAGCCTTGTGACCAGGTCTGCCCTCACTTAGCCTTTGAGAGGCAACTGTGGGACACACTGGCCTAGGCTTAACTCCCATTGTATGCAGCGTGGCAGCCAGGCTGCAACAACGCAACAGCTGGCTCAGGAAAGTAAGCAAGCACACGGGCCTGTGGACATGTCACGGCTAATAAATGCATTCATTTAAAAGCTTTACCACCTTGTTCCTAGCCTATGCTGAAGTTCAACTACCAACACATATATGGAGGGAGAGGGGTCACGAAATGATTTGATGGGCAAGGCTGGTGTTGTTAATGTCACAAGATGTTGCTGTGTTCAGGATGGAGGCACTCTGGGGGCCATGGCCAAGAGGGGCCTGGGAGCCCCAGCTTCCTGCTCTGTCCCACCTTCTCCCCTGGTCTCTGTGTCCCTGACTCCCCTCCATTCACAGTGGGATGGTGACACCTGCTCAGAAAGCTCTCCTGAAGCCTAGGCTGAGCTCAAGGCCTTCCTCATGCCCTGAAGCCCATGCCCACCAACAGCTCTGTGGTCACCCCAGCAGAGAGATGGTGTCTCTGGCATGGCCCCTCCCTAGACAGGGCCCTGAGCTCGTGCCCCCTGCCAAGTTGAGCCAGGCTGATGCGTGGAGCTCCACTGTAGGCCAGAGACCCACTCTCCCCAGGTTCAGAGCCTCTGGGGGACCCCTAGGAGAGGAGCAAGGGCAGGGATGGGTCTCGTCCATGGGAGCTGTAAGACGTGGTTGATGGGAATTTACTGAACGCCCAGAGGCTGGAGGAATGGTGACGGGGCCCTGGGGTGGAGGCTGAGAGCTGCTCCAGCTATGCTTCAGACACCTGAGCTACCATGGGTTCCTGACACCCACCTCGGCTAGCAGCCAGGTTGTTCATCGTTGAGCTCCATACCAACCAGCCTGACCTCAGTACGTGCCCACCCACTAGCCCCTTGGGCCTGCTCCCAAGCTCCTTTCCAAGCTCTAGCCTTTCTGCCTGCACCTCCTCCTGGCCTCTGACAGCCCCTCACTTGCCTGCCTTGCCCAGAAGGAATTAGAACTTCATTCTGCAGGTGACAGAGGGTCAGAGAAGGCTTCTGAGCAGGACAGAACAGTGGCAGCTAAGGTCAAGCCTGGCTCAGGCCCCACACTGAGAACCTACCAGGCCACTAAACATTCGCAGCAACTCTGGGGAGTGCAAGAGGTGGTCCTCACCACCAAGACTGGAAGAGGCCACAGGATTTGAGACAAGGCGTGTGTATGCCCCACCCCCCAGCCTCCTCTCCCCAGGCACCCACCTGCTCCTGGGCCTGACTGCCTCCCAGGCACACCAAGTCCTGCCACCCTCCGTAGCTGTCCTTGGAGAGGCCACAGGTGGTCCATAGGGTCAGTTTCCACTCGATGTTGGCTGATAGGGACTCTCCGCTGGTGATCTCAGCCATGGCCTGGGTCCTCCTGGGAGGGAAAGCCAGAGGGCCAGATGAAACAGCTCAGGAGAGACGCCCAGATCCACCCACCCCAGCCTCGTGGGGAAAGGATGCCCTTGAGCATCTCCCCATAGCCCCTCTGCTTTGGTCCCCAGGCCTCTCTCAGATGCTGGTTTTTCCAGTTCTTTTTTTTCTGTCTCTCTCTCTCTTTTATTTTTTTTTGTCTTTTTGCCATTTCTTGGGCTGCTCCCATGGCATATGGAGGTTCCCAGGCTAGGGGTCGAATTAGAGCTGCAGCCGCCGGCCTTCGCCAGAGCCACAGCGACGCGGGATCCAAGCCACGTCTGTGACCCATACCACAGCTCAGGGCAAAGCTGGATCCTTAACCCACTGAGCAAGGCCAGGGATCGAACCCGCAACCTCATGGTTCCTAGTCAGATTCGTTAACCACTGCACCATGACGGCAACTCCATGGTTTTTCCAGTTCTTATAAAGCCAGGCCAACAGGCCCATAAGCACAGAGAAGCAGCGGCCTCCCTCCTTGTTGGAGCCAATCACCTCTGCCCGTGGAGCAGCCTCCTTCTTCCAGTTCCCTCACCCATTTTTCAGAGCAGAAGAAAACCATCTTTAAATAAACAGGAAAGGACCTGGTCCCAAGACACTTGAGCCCATGGCAAAGCTAGGGACCGTAGCGCCCAGGCCCAGTCCTCTGGAGCTCAAACCCCAACTCACTGCAACAGTGCCTCCAGCAGCTTGGTGACGTTGGAAGAATAATGCAGGACAATCACTGGCCTGAGCAGAAGCTGGGATATGTCTAGCTGTAGGAAGACAGGGAGGTCAGCCAGTCCTGGTTGCCCATTCCCCAGCCTGCATGCCCACTAGGCTTGATCTGGTTTACCTCTCGGACCACGTTGTGGTTCAAGATGAGGAGGAGCAGGGCAGAGGCTCCCAAGAAGAGTGCCCTCCGCATCTGCAGGACAGAGGCAAAGGCTCACACACACACATACACTTGCCCACACATGCGTCTCACTACCTATGGCCACAGTTGTTCTTTTCTCTGGAGAGAACATTTCCTCTGGATAGACTAGCTATAAGCTCCTTGAGGTCAAAGGCCGAAACCCTTATGCCTCCTGCCTTCCCCTCAGATGTTCTATGGGACCCAAACAATACAGGGCCTTCCTTGGTCCAAGCAGGGCCCACCCCAGCAGGCACTCCCTGACTGAGCTTCCTGACTCTCTGGCCTCCTCCCACCTCCCTGCTGCCAACCACACTGACCCAGATTCTACAAACTTGGGTCCCTGGCCCCACCCAGGCCCAGGGCTTCTCTGAAGGCTCCTTACAGGCCCACCACTAACCAGGTGGTCTGGCTCTAGTAGTTGCCTTGAAAACCCTCCTCTAGCCCCCTTTTCACATACACCCTCTGCACCTGCTGAACCAGAGCCTTGGGATAGGCCTGTGGGCCGCTGCCCTGACTTTCCTGGTCAATCTGGGCCGCCTGCTCCTTGCCCACGTATGCCACCGCAATCCAGCCTTCTCTGGGCACTTCCTGCTCAGCATCCACGACGTCCATCTGTGGGGTGAGGGACCGTGGATGTAGGGAGAGGGGGAGGAAGGGGGATCAGGCACACAGAGGATGCAAGGCCAGGGTTTGGGGACGAATTTGGAGGGGAAGACATCTGATCTCAGATTTTGGAAACCTGAACGCTGGGGGCCTTGGCAGCCTGAGGAAGGGGCGCTGGGCTGCCAGGGCTTGGTCTAGGACGAAGGCTGGATCTGGGCACAGGGTCTAAAGCGGGCCGGAGGCCATAGGGCTCAGCGGCGCTCACCAGCATCAGGCGGCCGCCCATCATGGGCGCCGCGTCTGCTTCGGGGCCGATCCGGACGCCCTCCAGCACCAGAGCGTCTTGCCGCGGCAGCTTCACGTCCACCCGTACCGCTCGGGCCCCGCCCCGTCCCGCCCGGGCCGCGGGCTCACTGCCGTCCGCCGCGGCCCCGGGCCCCGCCAGGCCCAGCCAGAGTGGCAGCAGGGGCAGCAGCAACAGCAGGGGCGACGGCGCCGGCGGAGGAGGAGGTGGCAGCGACCTCAGCGCGGGGCGAGCTGCGGGGCCCATGGCCGGACCCGGCGAGCAGGCCGCACAGAGGTCCCGGGGTCCCGAACGCTGCGGGAGTTGGGGAGCGAAGCCTCAGCCGGACGGGGCGGGGCGCTGGGAGGAGAGGGGGCGGGGCCGTGGCCGGACGGGGCGGGGCGGGCTCTAGGCGGCTCTCCTGCCCAGACCGGGCTGCGCGCCCCCCCTGGTGGCCGCGGAGAACACCAGCGGCGGAGGTCTTGGACGCTGGATCTGGGCGGTGAGAGGTCACCATATTCAAGTCAGACAGTAGGTGATTTGAACTTGTTGCGTTTTGTCTGGAGGAATGTCTAGAGGTCTGGACGCTGGCCTTTTCTCTATAGCGGCCCGACGCTCAGGGTTGGCCTAGGCCTCCCTTTCTCCGCCAGACAGAACTCTGGAGGCGGGCGGGGAGGGCGTGGAGCTGGGGAGGAAATTGAGGTAAGGGTCCCAGAGGGGCAGAAAGTGGGACCAGGCCTAACTCAGCTCCGTAGTGTTGTCCATTATATCCCCTTACTTGCGGCCCTGGGGAGGAAAAAAAAAAAAGAATACCTAAAGAAATGGAATGATACTCGGGTTAATGGATTGGTAGACTTAATTAATACTGTTAAGATGGAAATACTACCTAAAGCCATCTACATATTCAAAGCAATCCCCATTAAAATTAATTTTTTTTTTTTTTTGCCTTTTAGGGCCACACCCACGACATATAGAGATTCCCAGGCTAAGGTTCAAATCAAACCTGTAGCTGCTGGCTTACACCATAGCCACAGCAACACAGGATCTGAACCACGTCTGTGACCTACACAGCAGTCACTGGCAGCACTGGATCCTTAACCCACCGAGCCAGGCTGGGGATTGAACCTGCATCCTCATGGATGCTAGTCAGATTCATTAACTGCTCAGCCACGACGGGAACTCCTAAAATTAAAATTGTAATGACTTTTTCTTTGGCTACACCCATGGCATGTGGAAGTGGCCAGAGATCGAACCTGAGCCATAGCAGCAACCCAAGCCCGCTGTGCCACAAGAGAACTCCTCTAATGACAAACCTATCCTATGCAAAGGGCCCTGACTAGCCCATATTGGAAAAAGGATAAAGTTAAGACTCATTCTTACCAATTTGTAAACATACTACAAAGGTACAGTGATCAAAAAACAGCGTAGTAAAGATAGACATGTAAACAAATGGAATAGAATTGGGAGTCTAGAAATAAACCCAGACATCTATAGCCAATTGATTTTCTTTTTGTTTTTTTCAGGGCCACACCTTTGGCATACGGAGGTTTCCAGGCTAGGGGTCAAATTGGAGCTGCAGCCACTGGCCTATGCCACAGCCACACCAAATCCAAGCCACATCTGTGACCTACACCGCTGTTCACGGCAACACCAGATCCTTAACCCACGGAGCGAGGCCAGGGATGAACCTACATCCTCATGGATACTGGTCAGATTCGTTTCCGCTGAGCCACAACAGGAACTCCCCCAACTGATTTTCAACAAGGGTGCCAAGACCATTCAACAGGGAAAGAACAGTGTCTTCCACAAATGGTGCTGGAACAACTGGATATAATGTACCAAAGAATAAAATTGGACTACTACCTCACACCATATACAGAAATTAACTCGAAATGGTCCTGCTGTAAAGCACAGGGAACTATGTCCAACCACTTGTAATGGAACATGATGAAAGATAATATGAAAGAGGCTATATACAGATTTATGACTGGGTCACTTTGCTGTACAGCAGAAATTGACAGAACAATGTAAATCAGCTATCATAAAATTTTTTTTAATTAACTCAAAATGGGTCAACAGTGGGAATATAAAATGGTGTGACTCCTGTAGAAAACAGGATGATGATTCCTCAAAAAAAAAAAAATTAAACATAGGAGTTCCCATTGTGGCTCAGGGGGTTAAGAACCCAGCTAGTATCCATGAGGATGCAGGTTCAATCCCTGGCCTCACTCGGTGGGTTAAGGATCCGGCATTGCCATGAGCTGTGGAGTAGGCCAGCAGCTGTAGCTCAGATTCAACCCCTAGCCTGGGAACTTTCATATGCTGAGGGTGCAGCCCCACTCCCCCCCAAAAAAGAAAAAAAAAGCAAAGAATTATCTTATGATCCACTTTGGGTATATATATATCCAAAAGAATTGACAGCAGGGCTTCTAACAGCTGTTTGTACTCCATTGTTCTTGTAGCATCATTATTCACAATAGCCAAAAGGTGGAAACAGTTGTCACCAAACAGGTTCATTTTGCTCCTTACACAGCAAGCCAAAATGCTGAGAGGCCCAGGTTTGCAGCAAAAAGAGCCTATTCATAAACAAGTCTCAGATCTACCTCCCTGAGGGCAAAGGGCTCAGCATATTTATAGAATGAAGAATAAAGCAGCAGAGCCATCTGAGGCGTGGGGAAAGGTGATTGGAAAAAGTTGTAGTAATCTTTCTGTGAAGGCATAATTAAGCTGCAGGCCTATACACATTCATAGCACGCTCTGAGGGTGGCGTTTTCAGCCCTCTGACATCAAAAGGTCACCAAGCACACACAGGCACATGCCCAGTTGGAGGGTCAGTGGTCCCATCCAGTCTTAACCAGCTCAGCTCAAACTAGACACAGCTGACTCTAAGTTTCTGGAAAACAACTGGGGAAAACATCTTACTATTTAGGCTTCATGCTGCTTGGAGAACATATGCATCTTAAAATGACCTTGATTAGTGAAGGCAGGTGGAATGGGTTTGACTCATTAGCCACACACAGTTTCACAACTGACATGTCCATCAATGGATAAATGAGTAAACAAATTTTGATTTGTCTGTGTTATGGAATATCATTTAGTCATAAATAGGAATGAGGTGCCAACATCCCTGACAGTGTGGATGAAACTTCAACACATTATGTTCATGAGAGAAGCCAGACACAAAAGGCTACATACTATTGTATGATGTGTTCATAACAGGGAAATCTGTAGAGATGGAAAGAAGATCAGTGGCTGAGGTAGAGGGGAAATGACTGCTTAATGGGTATGGGGCTTCCTCTGGGATGACAAAATGTTTTGGAACTAGAGAGAGGGTCTGGTTGCCCAACATTGTAAATGTACTTAATACTACCAATTTTTTAAACTTTATTTATTTTGTTATTATTATTTTTTTAGAGCTTCCTCTATGGCATATGGAAATTCCTGAGCTAGGGGTTGAATTGGAACTGCAGCTGCCAGTCTGCACCAGAGCCACAGCAACACCAGATCCGAGCCGTGTCTGCGACCTACACCCCTACACTATAGCTCATGGCAACGCTGGATTCTTAACCCACTGAGCAGGGCCAGGGATCAAACCTGAGTCCTCGTGGACACTATTTGGGTTCGTTACTGCTGAGCCACAACAGGAACTCCGAATTTTTTACTTTAAAATGGTTCATTTTAGGGAGTTCCCATCGTGGCTCTGTGGAAACAAATCTGACTAGGAACCATAAGGTTGTGGGTTCGATCCCTGGCCTTGCTCAGTGAGTTAAGGATCCGGCATTGCCGTGAGCTGTGGTGTAGGTCGCAGATGTGGCTCGGATCTGGTGTTGCTGTGGCCCTGGCGTAGGGCGGTGGCAACAGCTCCGATTGGACCCCTAGCCTGGGAACCTCCACATGCCATGGGCGCAACCCTAAAAAGACAAAAAAATAAAAATAAAATGGTTCATTTTATGTTGTGTGAATTTCACCTCAATGGAAAAAAAAATGTAGGACTGACTGTATTTTTAAAGAATGCATTCACTTGTAATAAAACTCTCAAAAATAAGGCAAATATTTTAACTCACCAGGGTGGGATGTAGTTGTGGAGAGGCATCTGGGGTCCCAATGGTATCAGAGTTATGCCTTTTTTTTTTTTTTTAGGGCCACACCCTCGGCACATGTAAGTTCCCAGGCTAGGGGTTGAATTAGAGCTACAGCTGTAGCCCTATGCCACAGCCACAGCAACTCAGAATCCAAGCTGAGTCTGTGACCTATACCACAGCTCACGACACACCGGGTCCTTAACCCACTGAGTGAGGCCAGGGATCGAACCCCCATCCTCATGGACACTAGTCATTACCACTGAGCCACAACAGGAACTTCCTGAAGTTCTACTTTTAAAGTCACATGAGTGATATATCATTCTTTATTCTTTTTATTTTCTTTTTTGGCTGCACCCTTGGCATATGGTAGTTCCCAGGCCAGGGATGAAATCTGAGCCACAGGTGCAGCAATGCTGGATCCTTAAGCCACTGTGCCACAGTGGGAAGTCCTCACTCTCTATTTGTGTAGGTTTCTAACATACTTCTGTATGTAAGAAATCATTCTTTCTAAGTTGCAAAAGGCGCTGTAGAGGCTTCTTGTTGTCCATGGGGTCCAGCTTCTCCGATTCTGTGAGTGTCTCAGCCCATCTGTCAGCCCTAATGACATGGTTGCAAGGACATATAACCTGTAATCAGCTGGGCTCCACTGTCTTCCTACAGCTGTTGCTCCCTACCCACACCCCACCTGCCCCAGGCGGGGGTCCTCGCTGCCTCCCAACACACACACCCCTACCAGAGGCAGATCCTAACTCACACCTGTCCCCCACCCAGAACGCATCTCTGCCTCCCCACAAATATCCACATCTTAGCCTTCTATCAGTGGGAGCCTGAGGGCTGCTGCAAACTTGGCGAGTGATCAGAGTTACCCTGTGGTCTGTTCTCCCACTGGGTAACACTGGGGATCCTGGAAGAGACAAAAGCTTGAGGATATAGTCTCAACGTGGGAGAGGAGACTGGCCCAGCCCAAGCCCTTCTGCTGCTGGGTGGGGTGGGGTGGGGTGGGGTTGGGGGTGGGGAAGAGGAGCAGTAGAGATCAGCACAGCCGCTGATGGGAGGGGAAGCCCAGGAACAGAGGCCGCAAAGGACTGGAGATTGACTGAAGGCAGATGAATGCCTGGAGAGGCCCTGCTTGGGAGCAAAACATCCAAAGACATGAGACTGGAGGAGCCCACAGGGAAGGAAGGGATCCCAGCTGGGAGAGCAGGCAGGTCACTGGGCCTGCTGCTGACCCTCAGGCCACTCCAATCCCAGGCATGTACAGACAGGATGCTCAGCCCTGCAGGCTCCCCTTAATCCCAGTTTGCTTCACTTCTGGGGCAGGGCAGGGACCTGGTAGGGATAGAGCCATCACTGTTTCACCATGTGCATCCAGGCAAACCGCTTCCTTCTCTTGGCCTGTGTCCCCAACTGGGAGCTGGACTAAATGACTGGGGTGGGGGTGGGGCTTTCCTCAGGCACACTGTTAGCCCAAGGGGCTTTGAATACAAGGTTTCTTGGCCCTGGTCTAGGCTGTGAACTGCGTGGAAGAGGACCCCACACCCCCCATCTTTCCTCCTAAAGTTGCATGATGACAGAGGAAGAAATGAAGCTGTTAGTGCAAGTGTGAGGCATGGGGTGCCTTACCCCAAGAGCTAATGGGGTAGGGGCAGGGAAAGTCTCAGACTTGGTACCAGGAATGGGGTGTGTGGTGAGGCTGGTGAAGTCCATGGGCTGCTCTCCCTCTGCTGTGAAATGAATTCTCCACTGTGGTTCCAGGCTGTGCGTGAAATGGACAAGCATTCTATGCGGCCACACTGTCAGGTAAGGCAGGTCCATATTCAGAGTAAGGATGTGCTCCAGTGAGCACAAACCTTGGCCTTTGCTATGGAAGAGGGGCAATGTGATGAAACTGCCACTAGGTGGAAGGCTAGTCCCCAGAAAGGGCCACACTGGGACCCAGTGTTGGTCTCTCTGCTGTTTTCACAAAGGGGCCTGGAGGAAGGCCATGCCTTGCTCATCTGAAGACACCACCCACCAGGGCTTCAAGCCCAGTTGCAGCAAGAGAGCTAAGCTGTGGCGGGATGCATTTTCAGAACTCAGAGGTGCCTGAGATCTCTTCACCTTCTGGGCATGAGCCCCAGAACACAAAACAAATCATCTTAGAAAACTCTTAGACTGTCTCTTGGTTGCCTGGTTTCATTGTTACCTCCCTCCAGAAACGCAGAGAGGGGCAATGACTCACCTAGGGTCTCACAGGGCAGGTGCAGAGCAGCTGTGTGATTGTGGTCTGGGGAAGGGGGGAGCAGAGTGAAGGGGTAATTGGGGTGATCAGAGTCCAGCCCTCAGGGGGCAGAGCGAGTGTTGGGTCAGGCCCACAAATGGATGTCCACTGCCAGCAGAGTTCTAGGCACTGGGCATGTAGCCGTGACCATGACCAGCAATGGCTCCTGCCCTTGAGAATAGATGGTCAGCCGTAACCATGGATTTCAGAGTGTGATGAGTGCCATGAGGAGAAGATACATTAACATTAGAGAGTGACTGGGGCTGGGGGCTGCTTCAGCTTCTGTGCCAGGGAAAGAGGGCCTCTCCAAGAAGGGCGTGGTGAGGGTTAAGCCCTGAATGGCAAAAATATCTGGAGGAAAAAAGAGGAAGTTCAAGTAAAACAGCCGATATGTACACTATGTTCCAGGCAGCCATCAGGTGAACTGCATAAAGCAGCTCATTTAATCTCATCACTAGCTCATGAGGTTGTGTGCTATTGCCATCAGATGGAAGGGAAAAACTGGGGCCCAGAGGTCAAGTAACCTTCCTAGGTGCTGGCATCTGGAGCTGAACTCAGCGAATCTAGCTGCGGAGTCAGTGGGTTCACCCTGTGCCCTTCAGCTTCTGAAAGGCAGAGAGCAAGTCTGGCTGTTGAACCTGGTGGATTCTGTCTTGGATGCAGGAAGTGTGGGTAGAAATGACAATCCACACCCTCAAGGGGAAGCCTCCAGGCTCATGCCAGCTAGTGCCAGAGCCGAGGCAGGGTCTTCAGTTTCCCTACTGCCCTGCCCTCCCCTCCCCCTGTCGCCTCAGGGACTCCTGAAATGCCTGCTCCCTGCCCCCGGCCTCTTGGTTCACAGCTAACTGGGCCACCTCGTTCTAAAGGGATTTGACTCCCAGAGACAACTAGAGACTGGTGAGAAAGGGCTTAGGGATTAGACAGTGATACTCAGGAAGGTAAAGGACTTAATTAGGGGGGTTCGGGTGTAGGAAGTGGGGCGGGGAGAGGATTTGAGCCTTCGCAAAGCCTGGGTGGACTGCGGAAGTGAGGAGGAAGTGGGCTCTTGGGGAGGAGCCAGATGGGCTTGATTGCTCACATTCTGTTGTGCCTTCAGAAACAACACATAATAGTATTAATAATCCTTCCCATTTGTGCACACATTACTTTTCCAGCCATTATTTTGCTTGGAATTCCCACAGCAGCCCAGGGAGAGAGGCAAGGATTATTTTTCTCCCCAGGGGACAGGTACCCAGAGAAGGCAGGTGACATTGTCACGGGAGGAGCTGGGGTTTGGCTACAGGCCTCCTGGCTCCTGGTCCAGGTCTGCTTCTTCTGCTCTCACAGCATCAGTGCAGGGGGAGAGGCAAGGGCAGGGGGGCAAGAAGCTGCAGCAGGAATCATCAGGAACTCAGCCACCTCCTAGACAGAAGTCCCTGAAGACCCCTGGCCTCATTTGCAGGGGTGGGTGTCAGTGGGGAAGGCAGGAGGGAGAACAAGCAGTAAGGGAATAGATGGATTAACATCTGTATGCTGAGCAGCTGGGAAGGGCTGCCGCTGAAATGCGAGGAGCCTACAAAGAGGACTCCTCATCCCCCCGCAACATGTACCCCTTCTCCCCAAGGGGGATCCATGCGTGCCTTCAAACTACAAAGGCACTCTCATCCACAGTCTGAATTTACTCTAGCAGATATTTCTACTCTTTTTTCTGTTGTGCCCACGGCATACAGAAGTTTCCTGGCCAAGGATCAAACCCTCGCCACAGAGGCAACCCTTGCCACAGCAGTGACAATGCCAGATCCTTAAACTGCTGAGCCAGCAGGGAACTCCAAGGATATCCTATGCTTGTTCAACATCTAGGATGCCCGGGTCTCAGCAGGAAAAGACCACCCCCCAGAACGAGAATCTTAGAATAGCCCCTTCCCGCCGCTCGAAGTTCCTCCTGACACCCGGCCTTCCCACATCCGTGTACCTTCAAACCTTGACTCTTTGTCTGGCCCCAGCTCTCCCTTTTACTTCTCCACAGCCTGATCTCAGTCTGGGCATGTCCTCCACCCCAGTACTGGAAGTTCTTTTTTTTTTTTTTTTGTCTTTTTGCTATTTCTTTGGGCCGCTCCCACAGCATATGGAGGTTCCCAGGCTAGGGGTCGAATCGGAGCCGCAGCCACTGGCCTACACCAGAGCCACAGCAACGCAGGATCCGAGCTGCGTCTGCAACCTACACCACAGCTCACGGCAACGCCAGATCGTTAACCCACTGAGCAACCTCATGGTTCCTAGTCGGATTCGTTAACCACTGCACCACGACGGGAACTCCCCCAGTACTGGAAGTTCTGATTAGCACAGCGCTCAGTTAAATATATGCTGAATAAATGAATGAATGAGTCATCACCAGGCCTTCTGCTCCCTCCAGCCTGGCTGATTCCTGCTCAGCCATCAGGTCTCTGGTGAACATATGTTTCCCCCACCCCTTGACAGGACAAGGACCTTCCGTCTGCACCCCCTCCAGTGGCACTGGCTGTGCTGTCCTGGAATGGCCTGTTGCCTTGGCAGTTGGTCTCCCTGTGGACCAAGAGCTCCTTGAGGGTAGGGCCTGGCTGGCCTCATTCTTGAGGTGTGCCTGACCTGGCCCCATCCCGCTGCATAAGCACTTGTGGAGCAAGGCATGAAAGGAGCTCTGGCTTCAAGCCCCTGGATGGGGCCACAGTGCAGGAGTAAGGCCATCCTCACTGCTGCCTCATTTTGCTGCTGTCACCTCTTCTGTCTGGGTCATGTGGCCCCAAGTGGTGCAGATTTCTTTTCTTTCTTTTTTTTTTTTCTTTTCTTTCTTTCTTTGTTGTTGTTGTTGCTGTTGTTGTTGTTGTTGTCATTGTTTCAGGACTGCACGCGTGGCATATGGAGGTTTCCAGGCTAGAGGGTGAATTGGAGCTGTAGCCACCAGCCTACACCATAGCCACAGCAACATCTGTGACCTATACCACAAGTTCATGGCAGCACCAGATCCTTAACCCACTGACAGAGGTCAGGGATCAAACCTGTGTCCTCATGGATACCAGTCAGATTCGTTTTTGCTGAGCCATGACAGGAAATCTAGATTTCTTCATTTCTTCCCCACTTTGTCAGAAGAAGACTTGAGGCATCACATGGCAGGCCTGGGAGGAGGCTCAGAGTCGGTGCCTTTCTGCATGGTGGCCTGTAAGCCCGAGGGCTTTCCAGAGAGTTCCAGCTGTCCCGGCCCCCTGGAAGTAGAGTGTTCCACAAATATTTGTTGAAGGGTTTAAAGGACTGTTCTCTCCAACTCTCAGATCACCGTGCCAACGTCCTTACCACCCCTTACCCATCAGCACTGCAGTATCTGAGGGCAGGGCACCCAGGTCAATGCCCTTGTTTTAGACAAAAGTCATCCAAGACCTGAAGGTCAAGGGCGGATGGCCCCAAGGAGCCCCCCCACCCCCACCTCCATGGTGCTTATTGCCAAACAGTCACCACAATACATTCACTCAAGAATTTGGTCTAAAGCCCAGGTTCTGGGCTTTATCCTAGTCCAGTGCTCCTGCCTGTGTTCAGAGCCGCCTCCCAAAGGAATCTCAAGTCTTAGGCTCTATGTCCCAGGACTACAACCATTACCCCACATGATTCCTAAATCTCTGGGCACCAGCAACCTTCTTTCTGCCCATGCCCAGCAGGGTATACTCAGAACAGCACACCATGGGTCACAGAGCTGGCAAGTGGCAGGGCCTGGACCTCCCCTCAGGCCTACCCTAAGGCTGAGCCCTGACCCTCGAGGCTGGGCTCTTCCTGTTGCACCAGGCTGTGGCTGTAATACAAAGCAGTCAGTGTCACCTCTATACTACAAAGCAGTCAGTGTCAAGGCCAGGCCAGAGGGGCTACTGGCTGGCAGAGGTTATGCTGGGTTGGGTGGATCAGGGAGAGGTTCCTGGAAATAGCAATTGATCAGGCTTTGAAGACAAGGGAGGATCTAGCAGGAGGAAACAGAGAGGGAAGCAACTCTGAAGATGTAGGAGGGCAGAGGTGCGTCTGAGGGACCACATGGAATTCTCTGGCTGAAATGAAAGTATGTGTGGGGGGGGAAGGGCAGTCAAGGGGTGGGCCTTGAGTACAAGTCAGTGAGATTGGGCTGCCTCCTGAAGGAACTAGGGAACAATTGCAGATTCTTGAGCAGGGGAAGCAACATACCTAGCAGGGAGGGAGAATTGCCAGACAGGGCTTGGGGGAATAGAGAAAAGGTGGGAGTGAGGAGGAGGGATTCTCTCTTAGTAACCAGCCTGGAGGAGTTTTATTATGGATAACCAATATAGAATAAATAAATACATATATAATCCAGATTTTTATCCTAGGATTTATATTATCAGATTAGGTGTTGCACAGTGGGCTGGAGGTAGGTAAGTTTTAGTGGACAAAGGAGAAGTGGCAGCCCCAGGACCTGAGAAGGGCAGGTGGGAAGAAAGGTACTTAATCGAAGCCTTTCTGGTGGTTAAATCCAGATTTCTTGGGAGTGGTGGCTTTGTTGAGACTGGAGACTGTTTCCTGTTGGGTGAATGCTTTCCTTTTGCTCTTCCAGGGAGCCTCTGAAGGCAGATCCCAGGCTAGTCCACACCCTAGCCCCTGGGGACCTAGGAGCATTTGGCCCCAAAGCCAGAGCCTTGGAGTCAAGTCACAACTCTGCACACATTCTCTTGATGCTGCCTGTCTCCCTCAATAAGTTACTGGACCTGAGTGCCTTAGAGGATCGCCATGGGCTTCAATGACAAGCTAGAGCTGAAAGTGCCTTATAAACTATAAAGTGCAGAGCCAGAGCGCCTGTCGTAGCTCAGCAGTTAACGAACCCAACTAGTATCCATGAGGATGCGGATTCAATCCCTGGCCTTGCTCAGTGGGTCAGGGATCCGGCATTGCCGTGGCCTGTGGTGTAGGTCGCAGATGTGGCGCGGATCTCACGTTGCTGTGGCTTCAGTGTAGGCCAGCAGCTGTAGCTCCAATTTGACCCCTAGCCTGGGAAACTCCATATACCTTAGGCGCGGCCCTAAAAAAAGCAAAAAATAAGTAAATAAATTGCTGACCAACATAAGCTATTGTTTTTCCGTTTTCTATTGAGTAAGCCCTTCAATGAAATGAACATCTCGCTCCTGGAAGGGTCTTAAAGATCTCAACCAGGCATGCAGCAATGAAGGCGGCCATGCCCTGCTCTGAGCGGAAGCCGAAGAGCCTTTAACAAGGGCGGGACTGCGAGGATTGCCTGAAAATGCTTCATAGGGGTGGGGGTGAACTCTCAGTTATCAGGCTGGACCCAAGACCCTCAGTTTGTGCCCAGCAGCAGACCTCCATGGACGAGGCAAGGCCAGGCCAGGTACAGAGCAAAGTCCTCCTAAGCATCTTTAATGCTTTAACGGGCCTGCTGCAGCCTGCCTCTGCCTTCTAACCCAGAGAGCCTGGGGTGGTCTGCTTTCTACTCTCCAGGAGACCTGAGTGTGGAGGTGGCAGGGATGCCACTTTGGGAGGTGCGATGCCTGGAATTCCAGCCCTCGCTCTGCTGGAATTCCAGGCAGTAAGGGAAGGACGTGCCAGGCACTGGGCAAAGCTCTCCACATTTGTCACAACACTAACATCTCTAGGCAGGCCATGGCCTCTTTAGTCCTCAGTCTCCATGGCTGTTAAGTGAGGTGAGCTGCTTGATCCCTGAATGATCTATGTTTAAGTCTTCTTTCCAGGGCTCCCCCAGGACCCAGCTCTGTGCCCACGGGAGTGTTTCATTCATTCATTCAATCATTCAGCATTCATTTATTGAGCAACCCCTGAGTGAAGGATACTGTGCTGGGGGAGGAGGCTTGTGGGGATTCAGGGGTGAGTAAAACAAGGCCCTGCACCCAAGGACCTTGTGGTCTCTCAGGACGGATGCTCCTAAGCAGGGCCATGTCAAGGTTCTGATGTCCTCCCAGCTTATTCTTTCTCTCCCATGGTTGTAGCCATGCTTCCCACCAAGCCATGGTGCCGACATGGAATGAATGAATCTCCTTTCCATTTCCTTCCCACCCCAGATTTTTAGGGCCCGGCTCCAGTGCCACTCCTTCCAAGCCGCCTTCCAACTCAAAGCAAATTCTCCTACTTTAGCCTCCCAGGCACTTGCCAGCTCTCTTTGGGGGCATTTATCTCCCCTTGTATTCTAGTTGATGGTGCCTGCGTCTTCACTTTGAGAGGGCAGGATGGCATCTGATTGATTTCGGGATCCCTAGAACAGCGCCTAGGGCCCGGCACACAGTAGGAGGAAAGAAGGGCCAAGGCATGTGACCAGCTGCTACCCTGGAGGTAGGATTAGAATGGAGGAGGGGAGAACCCAGGTAGAGGGAGGAAGGCTGGTGAGCTTGGAAAGTAGAAAATGGCTTCATTTTATGGGGAAGGGGCTGTGACTGGGGCATGGCAGGACAGTCAGATGGCATCTGTCCAGCTAGTGTGTAGCTCCACCGGAACCCACAGCTCCAGCCCCTGGGTGTGAGCGGGTGAGGGGGTGGGGAGCAGATAAGCTGATAGCAGGCCTGCTTTTATTAGGCCATGGCTTTCACTGTGGCTTCCTCCATGTCCACCCTGCATCCTCACCCAGGGCTGAAGCCTGATCAGGCAGGCAGCAAAGGGAAGCTGTGCAGGGTGGACTAGGGAGTGGCCACAGAGGCAAACTCCATGCTAGGCACTGCCCTGGGTGAATTACTGCAGACATTAGCTTGCTTGATGCTCTCATGCTGACTTAACGTCCCAATCATCCACCTCCATGTATTGAATGAAGAAGCTTGGATTCAGAGAGGTGAAGTTGCTTCCTGGATTCTCATAAAAAGAAGTGGAAGATGTAAGATTCACACCCAGGTTTTCTGATGTCCAGAGAGGAAGCACTCCTCCCTGCCAGCTGAGGGTGCTAGCACCTTAGGAGCCTCTCTGGGAGAGCTGAGAAGGTCAGAAGCAGAGGACAGGGCACTGGGTGGAGAGATGGGGGTCTGTGCTTCCTGACCCCCTCAGCCTGCCTGCCCCACAGGTGGAGGGGAAAGGTCGTTAACACAAGTTGAGTTAGCAGAAGTGGTCCACAATTCATTGCAGGACAGGAGGAGGGCAAGGGTCCCAGAGAGAGAAGGCCAATACCACTGTCCTGGAGGCAGGTGATGGCTATACCCTGGGGAACTTGATCCCTCAGGGGCATCAGGCAAACTCTCTCCCGTGTTGCGGGGAGAGGTCCTGCATCGTGAGGACCTGATCTGAGAAGAGCTCATTAGTTAGCACCTAGGTGGGAACACTAAGGCCCAGAGAGCTCAGGTGTCTCTGCCAAGGTCACACTGTGAGCTAAGGGTAAATTTGGGACTGGAACCCAGATATCCTGTTCTGCTACTATCCACTGGCTTCGGCCTCGGTGGCACCCCTCCGGCCTCCCGCCCAGGGCTCCCCTTCAGGAGGGCGGAGGGGGCCCTTGCACATGCTCCTGGGCCCAGCGCATCTCTGCGTACTCCTCCTCTTAGGATCCTTTAAGAGGCGGGGCTTGGCCGCCACCCGCGGCCCGGCAAAAGGCTGGGACTTTACTCAGGCGGCGGAGAACGAGTCCGTGCTCCATCAGCTGCCGCAAGCGCCGCGCCGGAGCCTGAGCCACGATGAGCGGCAGAGTGGGCGATCTAAGCCCCAAGCAGAAGGAGGCACTGGCCAAGGTGAGCCCTCACCTTAGTCTGGCCCCGCTCCGGGCGGTGGCCTCGTTCCCGGGAGGCAGAGGGCTGGGAAGCGGCTGGGTGGGGGGCGACCGCCAGTCCGCGGCGGGCTGCGGAGGGACCAGCAGCCGCTGCACCGAGCTACCCGCGGCCCCCACTTCCCTCCGCCCGGCGAAGGGGCCCCGAGTGAAGTTTGGCCGCCCCGGCCCTAGCCCGGAGCGAGACCTTGGCGCTGCCACCTGGGAAGAAGTGTTTGCTAGGAAAGCCCACGGCAGCTGAGGGCTCAAAGGCAACGTTCATTCTCGGGAGTGGCAGCCGGGCCCGGTGGCAGGGGCAGGGCCCCAGGTTTTCTCCTACTTCTGGGAGGTTTTCTTCTAGCAGGGGCAGTGGCATGAGATAAAGGGCTCCGAGGGCTTCTTAGGAGACTTGGATGGCTCCTGCTCTTTCACCAAGTCTCTCTGCGACCTTAGGCAAAACCGGCCCTTCTCTGATCACTCCCTGAGGAAATGAATTGAGGAGATTGGACCAGATGATGTGGATGGGAGCATTTTCAAGTGCCTGGGCTCCTACAGATGACTCACAGGGTTGGGGTTAGTTTGAACTGAGACCAGCTCTCCTCTGTCGTGCAACCCCGGCCTTTCCCTGGCTGGGGACTTGGGCTGATACTCATCAGAAGACAAGGAGGTAAGCCCAGCTTTACCTTGGCGCCTGGGCAGAGAAGGGACAGCAGTTTCAGAGCCGGACCCTCTCCCTGCCACTGCCACCTGGATCTCCTCTCCTGTCCTTGCAGAGAGGGGAGGTGGTTTGTTTTCTGAACTGGAGTCGATTTAGTCTGGTCTCAAGGTTTGGAGGCTCCACAGTCGGGCAGTTTTCCATTGCTCAGAAAGTGGAGGGGCAGGTGTCTCCTGCTAGAGCAGTGGGGCGGAGGCACCAGCACTGCGTGGGCTTTGCCCCAGGCTGGGCCTCCGCATCCCAGGGAGGCTGGATAGGGAGGTTTCAAGTTTTACTGCTGACCTGCTGGGGAAGTCAGGCAGAGAAGGGATTAGGTGGTGATTAAACTAGAAATCAGGGGCTGTGTAGGGTCCTTGGTAAAGGGTGGCTTCGGGCCAGTTTCCCTGGGGGTTTGGGAGGTGTTTGGGGGATGGGATGGTCTGAGTCCCAGGCTGACCTAGGCAAGGGGCAGAGGTGGCGGGTCCTCATTGGTTGGGTCTTTGGCTGCCCTGTAGGTCAGTGACTATGGAAAGGTGAGTGGCTGGGAGCAGGAAGCTTGGGGAGGGCACAGCTAGTGAGCAGTTGCAGGTGGGTGTAGCCATCATTGGGGTCACTGTTCACCTCTCTTGTTTGGCACTCTGCACTTTTCCCCTTCATGGCTTTTGGCTGGAACCCTTCCCTCCATCTGAATTGTCCTCTTCGCCCCACCTGCTGCCTTTGGGGTCCTTCATATAAATATGATTTTTTATATGAAGTCATATGAGACCACCTTCTTCTCGGCCCCAGTCAGAATCAAACTCTTCCTTCTTTTCTGCTCCCCGGCCACATTGCTCATCTTTCCATCACTAAGGGGGCAGAAGACCACGGTGGAAAGAGTGCACACATGGCCTGGGACAGACCTGGGTTTGCATCCCAGCTCTGCTAATTACTAGCTATTTCACCTTGGACGTGTTACTTGTCCTCTCTGAGCTCTGATTCTTTCATCTGTAAAATGGGAGCGATAAGACCTCTAGGGACTCTGAGTGAGGAGTAAGTGCCAAGTTTGGTGCTGGGCACATGTAAACTGACCAAAAAGCTGAAGCTTGGAGTTCCTGTCGTGGCTCAGTGGTTAACGAATCCGACTAGGAACCATGAGGTTGTGGGTTCAATCCCTGGCCTTGCTCAGTGGGCTAAGGATCCGGCGTTGCCGTGAGCTGTGGTGTAGGTTGCAGATGCAGCTCAGATCCTGGGTTGCTGTGGCTCTGGTGTAGGCTGGCAGATACAGCTTCGATTAGACCCCTAGCCTAGGAACCTCCATATACTGTGGGAGCAGCCCAAGAAATGACAAAAAGACAAAACAAAAAACAAAAACAAAAAAACAACTGAAGCTTTTACTGTGGCATGTCCCAGAGTGCCTACTGTTGCAGTTAGCTGGGGACATGTCTGCCCACCCACCACAGTGGGGTGTGTAAGTGTGCATGGCCCAGCAGGGGCAGGATCTTACTCCCTTCCTTTCTCCTGCTACCAGCTCCCACCAGCATGACAGAGTGTCCCGTGCCACCCATATGTTCACCCAGTGTCTGTAGAGTTGACCCATGTCGAGCAGGGGTCCAGCAAAGGCCCCTGGGGAGAGTTCCGGACAGAGGGTGGCCAGGGTGGGACCTGCCACTCACCCAGCTCCCTCTCCCTACAGTTTCGGGAGAATGTCCAGGATGTGCTGCCCACCCTGCCAAATCCAGATGATCATTTTCTCCTGCGCTGGCTCCGAGGTGAGGGAAGAGGGGCTGTGGGAGGCTGGGGCAGGGGCTTGTTCTGGGTGACAGAGTGGCAGCCCCTGGAAACTCTGCCCCTGGCAAGCTCAGATTCTGGCATAATCAACCTTTAGAACCAAAAGGGTTCTTGGCAATTGTAAAACCTCCACCCTCCTATTGGGATAGATGATGACACTGAGGCTCAGAGAGGTGAAGTAACTTGTCCCAGGTCACACAGTGTTGAGCTGCAGGCAGAGAGAGGACTAGAGCCCATGTCAGCTGACTCCCAGCCCTGTGCCCTTTCCATCCACTTGAAAAATCCACTGTGTTAATAGATGTGGGGAAGCAGGTTGAGGAAAAGCTGAGAAAGACCCCAGGCTTGTGGGAAGTTAGAGGCAGAGCCAAGTTTAGAACGAGAATCTTGGCCCCTGGGAGAGGTAGCCCCCCTCTGTGGCCTATTGGGATGGCAGGCCACCTGTCCCAGCCGGCAGCTTGAAGGAGGGGCAGAGTGCACAGGGAATGCAGGAGTGGGGTGTTCAGCCTGACCTGGTTAACAAAACTCCCCTCAAGTCACTATCTGGCTCCAGAACCCCAAGTTCTACTCCAGCTCTGCCCTGGCCTAGCTCAGGTACCTGGGCCAGGGGTCAGCATCTGTTCTGGGCTCTTCTCTGGGAGAGCAGGATGAGACAGGGTGTCCTGGCTGTTGCAAGATGGGACAGGACGATGCTGTGAGTGTGATTTCTACTAGCATCCAGGTCAAACTCAACCCCATGTTCCAGCTCCTGAAATCTTTCCCTTCCTGTCTTCCTTCTCCTTACCTGTGATTCAAGTCATGTGCCACCCTCTTTGGTTCTTGTGACACACTTTTCTTTATAAAAACTTTTTTTTTTTTTTTGCCAGACATAGAAATGATAGAGAAATTCCTCTCTGGTAGATTAGCAGAGATTCAGTATTGATCTAGAAGCACAGACCAAAATATTAAAGGGCAGGTCAGGGCCAATTATTTCTTTATAGACACAGACACACACACGCAGACCCTAGGAGTCTTGGGACAAGTGAAGAGATGTGTTTTCCTTTTCTGTCCAGAAACTGAACAGAGCTGGCATACTCTTGAGAGGCTGCTCACGGGCACCTACACAGGCCCCTGTGTGCCTCTGAAAGTGCCACTTGCCCTTTTCCTCCAAAAAAGCTGTGAACCACCCCCCTCCTCCCACTCAGAGAGGGTGGAGGGGCAGCAAGGGGGAGGCAGTGGGGTCATTCCACAGCTGGAGGATATTTTGGCCCAGCCTTTACTGAAGAGCTGTTGCTAGAAGGGGGTGGGTGGGGAGAGTGGAAAGACAGGGCTGCATTAAAGGGCCAGTTGCCAGATGATCAAACAAACCACCCAGCTCCCGTTAGGTGAGGGAAGTGTGGTTTCAGAGAGATGTTGAATTGAATAGCATCGCATCTTTCTTTTATCTCAGAGAAGGGTAGCCTAGGGCCCTGATGGTTTCCCAGGCACCCCAACTCCCTAGACCTGGGATAACCTCCCCTTCTTTGTAGGAATATAGAAGAGAGTGTGGTCATCCTAATTTGCTAGATGAGAAAACTGATGCTCAGAGAGGGGCGGGTGCTTACCTAAAGGCACACAGAGAGTAGGAGGCAGAATCAGGGCAGAAACCTAGGGCTGCTCATTCCCAGGCCAGCATCCTCTCCACAGCTGCCCCCTGAAGCCAAGCTCTGCCTCTTCAAACAGAGGAAGTATCTCCTCTGTACTTTATTTGTGCCTCACATTTCTCTGGGTAGGAGCTCAGGCCTGGTCAGACTCTACTGTGAATTTCAATTAGGGCTTTTCTTCTTTTCTTTGCGTTTTCTTTTCCCCTCCCTCCTTCCCTTCTTTCTTTTTCTCCTTTTCATTCTACAGGTAACATTTGCAAGGCTCATGCCAGCCACATATCTTTCTATGACCTGGGTGTGAGCAAGCTCTGGGTTCCTCCCATTCCCTCTTCCCCCCAACATAGGCTCAGTTTTCTGCTGGCCCCCAGGCCCCGAAGCAGGCACACAAATCTCCACTGCCTCCTCCAACTGGGGCTGAGCTCTGGGCACCCCAGCGAGGAGGGTCAGATGGAAGATAGAACAATGAGCTGGTGGAAACCCTGTGAGCTCAGCTGGGCAGGTCTGAAACTCCTTGTTTTCCAGGACTGAGGACCCAGGCCAGCTGCTCCCAGGCCAGCTTCTCTGACAGTGCCCTGAGCCACTCTTTGGGCTGCCCCCGCCCAGGGTGGCAGGAGCTCTGGCAGGCCTGACTCAGCAGGCCTGGGGGGAGGCATCAGGCTGGTACTGCCCGGGGCAGTGGTAACTTGGGGAGTGTCCTCAAAGACCTGGATGTGGGACCCTAGCGGATAAGAGAGCCTCCCAGAGAGAAGGGGCTCAGGTTCACCAGCACCCCTGCTTCCGAGGAAGAGGACTCCTAACAGTTCAGGGTGGCCTCCCCCCAGAGGATTCCCACCTTCAGGTCCAGCTGGGCTCCCCCATCATGATGGTGTGGCACCTCACATTTTCCGAGTGTCTCCAGCTCAGTGGATGATCAGGCCAGAGATGCGCGGTGTCTTGTCCAAGGTTAAACAGGGAGAAGGTAGAAGGGCTCTGATGCAAGCCCAGGTGATATTCCTCTGAAAGCTGCCCCTGCTGCCAGGATGGCGTGTGATGGACGGCTGTCAGAACTTCCCAGAAAGGGAGGCTGCTCGTTTCCTCAGATGTGTGTCTAGCACCCATGACGGGCATGGCATTGGTCCCCTCTCTTGATGCACCCTTTGGGTGCAGGAGAGTGGATTGGATTTCGTGACAGCAGAATCAGGGAATGTGCTCAGCCACTCCTGGAGAGCAGTGATGAAGGGACCAGTGACAGTTCACAGGGCAGCCTGTCTGGCCCAGGTTCCAGGGCTGTCAGCAAATCTGGATGAAGGTCGGAGCCACAGAGGACGCACAGCTGGGAGGGACAGTTCATAGGTCAGATGGCAAAACTGGCCAGCCTCTGGATCTCAGAAACTCTTTAAAGGATTGAAATGCACCTAACCACAGCAGGATGAAACTTGATAGGGTTAGATCCGGAAAATCACCTCACAGCACATGGGGCAGAGGCTTCGCGGCAGCACAGGTGAAGAGGATTTGGAGGTTTCAGCTGACTGTAAGCTTCCCTGAGTTAAGGGTGTGGCTGTTGCCAAGAAACTTCTCAGGCTTAATTGGAGAAGGGGAGACAACACCCGTGCTCTGGACCACCCACTTCCAGAGGGGCACTGGCCAACTGGAAGACATCCAAAGGAAAGCTGATGGACTTGAAACCACGCTGTGAAAGATGGTGAAAGGATCCATGGATGGGCAGCATGGTAGCAGGGGATAGTGGCAGCACAGAATTTTCCAGGGTTGGAAAGGCTGTCATGTGGCTGAGGAAGCACCCCCCACCCCCTTCTGGAGAGGGTCTCTGCCCAGTACAACAATGTGGGCTGAGGGCAGATGGCAGCTTGGATTGTCTGGGAGCAGGTGGCCTGGGTGGGCAGGAAGGTCTTTGTGTTCAAGCTGGAGCAGGAGAGCAGGCTGGGGTTTGTGCCTAAAATGGAGTTGGCCCAGGTGAACTCTAATTCCTAGACTTTCCAGAGACCCTGGGAAGAGGAGGGCCCTCTCTGTCTCCTAGGGTATGCGTGGGTCCTCTGGGGACATTGGCAGGGTTGACTGGAGGCACGTCACCCCTCCGTCCTACTGGGATGTTGTGCTGGCCCTGCCCCAGATTACAGGGTAGCTGTGTTCATCTTTGAACCTCAGGTCAAGCTCTCAGGACCGAATTTTAGCTGAGGAGAGTACCTTTGTGGAAGGAGAAGGCTAAATGATAAGGGGGTCCAGGGTTCACTTTCCCTGAGTGGAGATAAGACCCTTCACCTGATTGCCTTCAATCGGGTAAAATTTTTTGACCCTGAACTTGCAGCGCTGCCCCCATCTGTCCTGAACCTTGACCTGCCCTCCCTACAAGCCCAGGGGCTGTGCTACCCCTGAAGCCCTTGGTGGACATCCTCCTCTTAGCTTCTGCATGAGGGGTTATCTGAGAGTCAGCTGGGGCCCCAGCACTGCAGCAGGGAAATCTCGCCGTCCCTGGTGCCTGGGCTGCTGGCCTAACCCTGACCATGTTTCCCTGTTACAGCAAGGAGCTTCGACCTGCAGAAGTCCGAGGCCATGCTCCGGAAGGTGAGACCCTTTTGGCTCCAAATCCTACTGTTGTCTCCATTCCCGCCCATGAGAGTCACACCATGCTTGGACTTTTGTTCACCTCTTTCCACCTGATCATAGCCTGTGGCTTATGTGAGACATCTGAGTATTAGCTGACCCCTACTGCCTTATCCTTTGGAGCAAAGTGCATTTCCTTCCCTGGAAACACAGAGCTTTCATAGTTTTGGCCAGCCAAGAATTATAAGCTGTTTTGCTGAGATCTCTGCAAGAGGCAGTTCCTTCTTTTCTGTTCCTGCTGGTTGCCTTCTCATGACTTATCTGTGGTCTGGAGATGCATGCTGTCACCCATTGCTCGATGCCCATTAAGGACTGGCCCTACTTTTTTTTGGTGGAGGGGGGGACACTGCACCCCCAGCATGTAGAAGTTCCCAGGCCAGGGACTGAATCCAAGTCACAGCAGTGACCATGCCTTATCCTTAATCATTAGGCCACCAGGGAGCTCCTAACCCTACCTTTTTTTTTTTGGGTCTTTTTTTGTCTTTTTAGGGCTGCACCCACGGCGTATGGAGGTTCCCAGGCTAGGGGTCTAATCAAAGTTGTAACCGCCGGCCTATGCCACAGCCACAGCAACACCAGATCCGAGCCATGTCTGTGACCTACACCACAGCTCACGGCAATGCCAGATCCTTGACCTGCTGAGTGAGGCCAAGGATCGAACCCGCAACCTCATGGTTCCTAGTCAGATTCACCTCTACTGTGCCACGATGGGAACTCCCTGACTCTGCTTTTTGAAAGCTCTGATTGTATGTTTGTAGCACGTGGAGTTCCGAAAGCAGAAGGACATCGACAACATCTTGAACTGGCAGCCTCCAGAGGTGAGGACAGGTGACCCCCCCCCCACACTCCTAGGTTAGGTCTGTTAGGCCCATAATCTGTGTCCTGGGTCCCCGGGTCAGGGACTCTCAAAGAAAAGGTCTAACAATGCCATGTGAGCCCTCTTGGTTCCCAGAGTGGGTATCCATTGGCATCCACGGGAGGACGAATCCAAGGGAAGGTCCTAGATGGACACAGGGAGGGTGTGGCTGCCCTGGGCCTGCTGACCAGGGGCTCCCTCTCTGTCTTGGCTCAGGTGATCCAGCAGTATCTGTCAGGGGGCCTGTGCGGCTATGACCTGGACGGCTGTCCCGTCTGGTATGATGTCATTGGACCTCTGGATGCCAAGGGTCTGCTCCTCTCAGCCACCAAACAGGACCTGCTCAGGACCAAGATGCGGGACTGCGAGCTGATTCAGAGGGAGTGTGCTTGCCAGACCGAAAAGGTGAGTGGACTGGCACGGAGGAAGAGGAGTCACTTAGAGTGGAGGCATTTGGGTAGAAGCTGGGATGTCACACAGAACTTTAAGCACAGCTTCAGGGCCAAGGCCCAGACATTTTGGATTTCCCAGACCAGTGAAATTTCAGTTTTAGGGCCTGACCTATGTTGCCAAATTTTAACTTGTCCAAGTAAGGTTTTAGAAAAAAACATATCATCCATTATTGTCATAATTAACCCCAAAACTATAGGGGCGGCATGATCTCAGAATAAAAGGCAGTCCTTTAAATTGAATAAAATTTAGCTTCATAAAAAACAGACTACTGTTATTTTTCTCCTGTATCTGGTCGCCAGTGGGGTCTTTGTCCGGGGCCACCCTATTATTGGGCAGGTATTTGGGTGCCGCTGGTGTCTATGAGCTCAGATTCTGTGCTTCCCTAGCTTTGAACTCAGAGATGAGGACAGCTGATTCTCTTACTGAACAAAGGCTGGAGAGCAAGCCTGAGGCCCCTACAATCCTCTCTTTCCTTCCTCTTTGGCAGTTAGAAAGATCCCAGGAAATGATGTGATACATTTGGGGACATTTCAACAGTGTCATCCACATTCACGGGGAGCCTCCTGTGTGGAGAGGCCCTGCTGGACTGGGGATGCAGGGAAGCATTAGACGAGGACACACCTTAAGGACTTAGGTTGGACAGAGAGCATCTGTGCCTACAAGATGAGTGGCTACATGGGGTACAGAAAAGCGGGGAGCTACTGGGTCAGACTACAGTACAGAAGGGATCTCAGGTGTAGTCTGGGTCCACTCAGTTGTTTACTGGATGAGAACACAGAGGTCTAGACAGGAAGAGTGACTTGTCTAGGCCATAATTCCGACCTGGGGTAATTATCTCAATTTGGAAAATCTGAGATATGCCCTGCCCGGATTTGGTTGATCTGGTTGCAGTATGGGCACGAGGTACAATTAGCATTTTCCCTGAAGCCTGGTGGGCTTCTGCAGGGTGGGGGCAGCCTGATGTGACTGTCTGCTCCTCTGTCCCCCCCAGACAGGGAAGAAGATAGAGACTGTCACCCTGATTTACGACTGCGAGGGGCTTGGCCTTAAGCATCTCTGGAAGCCGGCAGTGGAGGCCTATGGAGAGGTGCAGGCCAGGGCGGGGTGGCGGAGGGGCTCCTCTGCTAGGAGGCCCTTTGTGGGGCGGGGGGAGCGGGAAGCTGAGCCCCTCTCCCTGGCACAGAGTTCTGAGCCCGCTGGATTCAGTGATTTTCTTTCTACAGTTTCTCTGCATGTTTGAGGAAAATTATCCTGAGACACTGAAGCGTCTTTTTGTTGTTAAAGGTAAGTTGGGAACTACCTGTGATGACGCCAAATGGGAAACAGGGGCCAAAAATATTACTGGACAGATTCAAGAGAGTAAGACAGAATGAGCCAAAGTGGAGAGGGGTTGGGTTTTTTTGTTTTTTGGGTTTTTTTTGGTTTTTTAAGGCCACACCTGCGGCATGTGAAAGTTCTCAGACTAGAGGTAAAATTGGGGCTATAGCTGCTGGTCTATGCCACAGCCACAACAATGTGGGATCTGAGCCAAAAGTTCATGGAAATGCCTGATCCCCGACCCACTGAGTGAGGCCAGGGATCGAACCTGCATCCTCATGGATCCTAGTTGGATTGTTTCCGCTGCGCCACAATGGGAGCTCTGGGAGGGGTCTTAGGACGTGTTCACAGGCTGCTTTATTTTTATTTATTTATTTATTGTCTTTTTTTTGTTTTTTCTAGGGCCACACCCACGGCAAATGGAGGTTCCCAGGCTAGTAGTCCAATCAGAGCTGTAGCCACTGGCCTACGCCAGAGCCACAGCAACGTGGGATCTGAGCCACATCTGCGACCTACACCACAGGTTACGGCAACACCAGATCCTTAAACCACTGAGTGAGCCCAGGAATCAAACCCACAACCTCATGGTTCCTAGTCAGATTCGTTAACCACTGAGCCACGATGGGAACTCCCGAAGGCTGCTTTATGATTCACACAGCTTTTTGTATTTGAGCTGTCAGCCAGCTGAGCTGGGAAGACCATCCCCACTGCACAGATGGGGAAGCCGGGCCTCACACCCAGGTTGCCTTGTGGGCTTCATGGCACTAGGGAGAATGCAGCCCGATCCCTGGGGGCTGTGGGGACACTCTCAGGAACAAAGTGGGCACTGCTCCCGGCCTCACATGGCCTCCTCTCTGTTCTAGCCCCCAAGCTGTTTCCTGTAGCCTATAACCTCATCAAACCCTTCCTGAGTGAGGATACTCGTAAGAAGATCAATGTCCTGGGGGGTGAGTAGCCCAGACTCCCCTTCCCTGCCCCGCATGGCTGTGGCTCTGCTGCAGGTGGGGTGGTGTTGAAGGAGCAGACAGACCCACCAAGGCAAAAGCTCCCTCTGCTGGTTTAGTAGCATCGGGACCCAGGAGCAGGGTGGGGCTGGGCCAGGGTCTTCAGGTTTTCATAAGAACTCTTTCTCTCAGACACTCTGGAGGAAATTCAAAGATGGGTGAAATGCCAGTCCTTGTCCTCAGGGAGCTTGCAGTGAAACAGGAGAGAGATCTTTAGAGAGAAAGGTGGGACACAAACTAGAAAAAGCATGGAGAGGGGGCCATGGTCACAGGAGCAGACTTAGTTTTCAGCTGGGGACAGGTATGCATGGTCACCTGCTGTGTGCCTGACCCTGGATTAAGCGCCAAGGCCGCAAAGGTAATACAGAGTCCCTTAAAGAGCTTGTGGCCTCTTGGGGAAGGGAGACACAAACAGATGTAGATCAGTGTGAGATGTTACATATAAGAGAGGCTACACAGTGGGGGTGCTCTCCCTCCACCCTCCCCCAGCCTGACCTGGGGAGGGGGTGACGCCTCCCTCAGCTGCCAGCTACAGAATGAATAAGGCAGCCAATGAAGTGAGGCAGGAAGCTGTTGGGCAATAAGAAGCACATTGAGCAGAGCCCTTACATACCGTAGCACAGGCAGTTGTAGAGCGTACCGCGGGATGTGGCAAGAGATGGGAGCCAGGAGCCGGTGGCAGAGAATCCAGGGCACTGTGCTGGGGAGCTGGAACGTGACTCTACAGCCCCTGAGCCAGGGGCTACCAGGATCTGATTCTCAGCTGATTGTGAAGGGCGATAGTAGTTTGCACACTGTGGCCACAGTCCACGCACCAGGTATTGACAGGCTGAGCTGGGGCAAGGGCGGATGGCCTAGAGAGAGGATGGATTCCAGGCTTCTGTAGGAAGTGGAACAGCAGAACTCAGTTGACTGGATGTAGGAAGGGAGGAGGAGAAATCTAGAATGGCTCCCTCATGTCTGGCATGAGTGACTGAGTATTGCAGTCACTCTGGTGCTGTTAGTTCAACTGGGGAATAATACAACCAGAAGGATAAGCTTGAACTTGAGTTTGACGGGGTCTGTGAGATGGACAGATGTTGGGGGTCCTTGAGCCTGAAGTTTTGGGGCAAACTCCAGTCTGGAGATTTGGGGGTTATCAGATAAAGAGGCAGAGGCTGAAACCTCGAGAGGAGATAAGACTCATAGAACAGAGGCTGAAGCCTGGGGGAATATCCAGGCTCAAAAGCAGAGAAAAGAGAAGCCCACCAGGGAGATCAAGAACTGAATGCTAAGATTGGTGGGGAAGCAGGTCGATAGGGATTGGCTAGGCAGGGGAGCAGGAGAACATCAGGTGACAAGAGAAGGCCAGCAAGGAAGATGCCCAGGAATCAAATCCAACAGGGACAGGCAGGAGTTGAGTTTTGCTGGAGCGTGATGTGGAGTGGCTGGAGAAAAGCCTAGAAAGGTAGAGTGGGGCTGGCTCGTGGATGGCTCAGTGCCACCTATGAAGTTGAACTGAGGGGTAGGGAATTCTGAAAGTTTCTCAGTGTTCACCTTCAGGCACCATATTGAAAGTGGAGGTTTTCCAAACATGTGCTGAGCCCTGGGAGTGGTTCGAGGCTGTCTGGAAAGCACAGAACTTCCGGGTGCTGGTCCTGGCTCTAGCAGCAGCAAGTTCTGTCCTTGTTGCCTCAGTTCCTTCCTCTATAGGATGGGAAGAATCCTCCTCGCCTCATTCCAACCCTCCAGCTAAAGCTGGGGGAAGAAACACAAAATCTGAGCAAAAGGATCTGATGATTTTTGGCTTTCCTGCAGCTGCCACCCACCATGGGCACGAGCTGGTTTGGTTTCCTGGCAGCGCGGAGCTGTGGAGGCCGTTCAGTCTGTTCCCCCACCCACACCTGAAACCTTCTCAACCAAACCTGCCTCAGGCTGAGGCAGAACAGGATCTTCAATAGAGGAGGGAAGAAATTCACTCTGGGCTGGTCATTGGAGCTTAGCACAGATTAAAGCACCCTGAGACCGTTGGCAGTGTCCCTCGAGTTGCATGGTCACAGGTTCCTAGAAATCTGAGGGCTGGGAGACCCTGGGCCATCCCTGTGGGTTTCCAGGCAGCACCAGCCACAGAAGATGCTGGGTGGTACATAGTCAGCAGGGAAAGGTTTCCAGTAACAAAATATTGACCATGGCTGACACTTGTTTAGGAATCTGGAATGGCAAAGAAGTGGATCTCAGCATTGGTTGCACTTGAGGCAAACTCTCCTAGCCGGGAAAGGGCTGGTTATTAAAAAAAAAAAAAAAATACAGGAATTTAAAAAAGCCAAACCACTGGTAACCAAAAAGCCTGAAAAACAACAAAAGTGACACTGTGGCTGGGATTAAGCCAAGGGAATACCTTTAAGGGGTCACTCTGCGGTGTTGCATTCACACAGTAAGTCACGACTGGGCACAGTAGGTGACAGTGGGAGACCAGATGCATGGTCACATCCTCACGCTCAGTCTAACAGGGCAGATCACATAGATGCAGGTTCTCCTGCCTGCCCCAGGGACTGTTCCCTCTGCGTGGAACGCCCTTCCCTCTTTTGTTCCTCCTGCTTGTACTTCAGATGTTTGCATCCTCTTCCTGGGAGTTATAATACACTCTTAAATGGGAAGGGCACTTTAAAGTTTATAATAAACACCCTCTCAAGTCCTTAGTTCACTTCACTCCCAGAATAACCTTACAGGGCTGGAGGAATTAGGCTGAGAAAGAAGTGATTTGCCTCCCGTCACTCAGCTGGCCAGTGGCAATGGGGACAGGACCCCAGGTCTCCTGCTTCCCGCTCCAGAGCCAGGCAGTCCTCTGGGTGATGGATCCTCTCAAACCCCCTGTGTTTTGTGTGTGTGTGTGTGTGTGTGTGTGTGTGTGTGTGTGCCAACAGGTTTTTCCGCCTCTTCTGTGTAGATTGCCAGGGGCTGTGATGAAATCCTGCCTAGCGGTGATTCTTTTTTCTCCTTCCTTCCCTCTCCTGCCAGCAAACTGGAAGGAGGTTTTACTGAAATATATCAGCCCTGACCAGGTGCCTGTGGAGTATGGGGGTACCATGACTGACCCTGATGGAGACCCCAAGTGTAAATCCAAGGTATGGGCTGCCAGGGGCCAGAGGTGACCAGGGACGCCTGACTCCAATGCACAGTCCAGCTCAGTCTGTGCTCTGCTTCTAGATCAATTATGGAGGTGACATCCCCAAGAAGTATTATGTGCGAGACCAGGTGAAACAGCAGTACGAGCACAGTGTACAGATTTCCCGGGGCTCCTCTCACCAAGTGGAATATGAGATCCTCTTCCCAGGCTGCGTCCTCAGGTGGGGTTCTAGACCTTTTCAGGAGACCCAGGTACCAGTGGGTGGACTGGCATGGAAGAAATCCCTGTAGCAGGGCCCCAGATTAGGCATGTGCAGATGGAATCACATCTAAATGGGTGGGTATCCCATGCAGGTGGCAATTCATGTCAGATGGTTCAGACATCGGTTTTGGGATTTTCCTGAAGACCAAGATGGGAGAGCGGCAGCGGGCCGGGGAGATGACAGAGGTGCTGGCCAGCCAGAGGTACAATGCTCACCTGGTCCCTGAGGACGGGACCCTCACCTGCAGCGATCCTGGCATCTGTAAGTAGCTTTGTCATGGCTAGAAGCCCCTGCCCTAGCTGTGGGATTTAGACTCTCAGACTGTGAGAACTAGAAGTAGAGTTCCATCAGTTCAACCTTCTCCTTGCATAGGTGAGGAAACCTAGGCCTGAGGAGGTGAGATGACAGGCTCAGGGTGACCTAGCTGGTTAACAGCAGGGCAGGACTCTGACCTGATGCTCCCAGGTATAGGTGAGTCACAGTGCTAGGTGATCACAGGGATTCAGAATGTCTGCTCTCTGGTCCAGGTCTAACTGGGGCCATGGCTGTCAGACAGTTCCTAGCAGAGCCCCCTCCCCATATGTCAGGGGCAGAACTGGTTGAGGAGGTGTAGGGATCACAGGGTGAGCAAAGTGCTGACAAGCCCAGCCTTGATTCCGCTGAGCTACGCTCATCTCCGAGTTGATCAAAAAATAGGAACAGAAGATGAAGTTGATCCAAGAGGAATAAGAAGGGCAAATAGGCATTTGAAAAGGTCTTCAGCCTCACTTAGCTTTGCAATATCGATTAAAATTCCCTTTGACTCAACAATTCTGCCTCTGGAAATCTATCCTACAGAAATATTTACACAAAGACACAAAGATATAGGTACATGGATGTACCTTGGGAACATCCTTGGGACAGCTTGGGAAACTGGCAACAAACTAAATGGCCTTAAGAAGTTCTCGTTAAATAAGTTATGGTCCAGCCATACAATGGAATACAATATATCCACTAAAGAGAATAAACTAACATGCAAAAGGTCTGATATATGTTTTAAAAAAATTAAAGCCTTAGACACAGCGTATATGGTATATACTCACTTTGGTTAAAAAAAAAGTAAAAAAGGATTCTGGGGACTCTATGCTAACACCAACAGTGGTTATCTCTTGGGTGGTAGGAAGCTTATATAGAGGGCTTTCATTTTTTTTATACTGGTTCTACAAATATAGCTTACTTTACAAAGAACAGGTGCTACCTTTATAAGTGGAAAAACCATACACACACACACAACCCCCATCAAATCTCCAGTTTTCTTCTTATTTGAGCCAAGGGGCCATGCATGGAAAATCAGTTACAGCAAGGGCTTTGTTGTTCAGCTGAGATGGACTTGACCACTGATTAGTCCTTAGGCAAGTGACTTAGCCTCCCTAAGCTTCAGCTTCCTGATTGCTACAATGGGGATCAAGTTCTCTACCTCACAGGGACAACTGATGATGAAACCTGATGAGGTCTGTGCAGCACTCAGTGCACTGTGGCCGCCATTGTTATTATTATTAGGGCAAGACCTGGGGGAGAAGGGCCATTGGGAGCTAGTGCCAGAGATGGAGAAGCCCTTCACCCCATTACCACAGCAACACTACCTGGAGATCTGAACTAGCTCTACAGATGTCCTGGCCTCCGTACTTGGCCACACCATTGCCCCAGCTTCAGATCCTGCGCCCTCCCCCACAGCCCAGGCAACCTTCAGTCTCAACCACCTCCTCCTCACAGATGCTCTGGTTCCCCAGAGAAGTATTCTTGTTAGTAAGCTGCCAGGTCTTGAGGGAGAAGGCGTATACTGTGTGTGTGCTTCATCATGAACAAGGCTGAGCACCAGCCCAGACACTGTCATCCTTGAAGCATAAAGCATTTTGTACATCTAAGCTTGAATTTATTTTTTCTTTTTGCTTTTTTCAGGGCCACACCTGCGGCATATGGGAGTTCTCAGGCTAGAGGTGGAATAGGAGCTACAGTTGCTGGCCTACGCCACAGCCACAGCAACTTGGGATCCAAGGTGCATCGGTGACCTACATCACAGCTCACGGCAACACCGGATCCTTAACCCACTGAGTGAGGCCAGGGATCGAACCTGCATCCTCATGGATACTAGTCGGGCTCGTTAACCACGGATCTATGAAGGGAACTCCCTTGAATTTCTTTTTTAAAGGACAGGGGAAGCTGAGGCATAGAGAGGGGATGTTATCTTTCCCACAGAGCATCGTGCATAGACATCAAGAGACAGAGACACAAGAGAATCATAGGGTCCTGGTGCAGGATCTCTTGGCCATAGACTACCCTCAAGATAATCATGTCTATCCCTGATGTGACAGAGGAGAGAGCAGGGTCCCAGACCAGGGAGGTCATTTCCCTAAGCTCAGTAGCAGAGCCCAACCCATTTCCCAGCACTCCCCGCTACCTCTAGGTAGTCCACCTAGGTCCATGAACTTTTTAACATAATCAGGCTTATGCTTGCAAATCCCAAATGTTTGTTCCTCTCGAATATATTCCCGGATGGAATGTTGATCTGCCTGGGGTCTTGACTGGGAGCTGTTTATTGTCCATTCTTGGGAGGCACAGAATCAGGTCACAGCATCCATGCCCCTGCCCAGGTGTAAAGACAATGAGGTAGGATTGGCTGCTGCCTAGGCCAATCACAGCTAACTCAGGTTAGCTGTGAGCCCAGTGAGAACTCAGTGTTGGGTTATAAGCTCACTTGTGGGAGGGTGATGCCCTTGGGGAACCAGGTGACCCCCTGCAAAGTGGAACATGATCACCTCGTGGAGAAATAAAAACTCTGTGCCAGCCTCCCAGGAGAGAGCACTTGAACCCTTGGGGCTGTCCTGGTCCTTGCCTAGGTGTAATCAGTTTCTGAGGAGGAGAATTAAAGTGTGAATTGATTCTACTTTTTTTATTCCCAACTAATATTTCCTGAGGTCGTGAGTGTAGAATGTTCTGCTAGGAAAGAAAAGGACTCAGAGAAAAAGAGCTGGACTTTGTCAAGAGCATACATCGTGGCCTCTAAGAGCTGAAGCACGTGTGAAGGCTCCATGGCCCAGCTGGGCGCCAGGAGACCCAACTTCTGAGTCCAGCTTTGCCTGTAGCGTTTTGAGCAAGTGTCTCTAAATAATTAGATTTTGCTCTCTTTTTCCTTAAAATGAGGGGCGTGAGCTAGAGCAGATCTTAATATGGGGTCTGTGACTCCCCAGAGCAGTGATTCTAACTTTTAAAGACCAAGCACCTCCCTTTTATAATAGTGTCTAATGTCTCTACTATTCTGAAATGAAATTCATAGATAGTATAAACCACCTACACATGACTAAAAAGGTCAATATACTCTTCTCTCTGGACTGTAAAAGAGAAATAAAAGGACACTAATTTAGAATATACATGTTTTCTCCAATACACAGATGAGAGGGCCCGTTACCCCCAGCACCTCTTCTCTTTAGAATGGTTACTTTCCCCTTGGAAAACACTGCCCCAGAGGGTCCATGATGAGCTCTGTGGGGTCTGAAACTGTACGCTTTAATCAGATTCTCAAGGGGGTCAGTTCCCCAACAAGAGTGAAGGCACCTTAGCCTAGAGGATCTCTGGGGGCTCTACGAGCCTCTGAGTACATGGTTAGTGTCAAAGTGAACCACTGCAGTTCATGAACCACTTCCCTCAGGCCTGGGCCACAGAACAGCCCCTTCCTTGTTTCTGAGGGCAGAATGTCATGCTAGGCAGTCTCATTCCTAGTGCTTGGTCCAAGGAGCTCAAAGACTTCTCCTCCAGCACTGACTCTGGTTGCTAAGGCCCTGTCATCCAGGGCAGTGAGGAAGCTTTTCTCTTTCCAGAGGCACCACTAGTCCTGAAAGGCCTCAGCACAGAGAGAAAATTGTTGACCCTTCCTCACTTCACACCATGAGGAAAGGATTGTTGGGGTTTCTGCCGTCAGTCTAAACTGCGCATTTTATCCAGGGGCAGTAAAGGGGAAAAATTAGGTCTTAGGGTTAAAGACGCAGATTTTTGTTTTTGTTTTTTGGAGGCTGGGAAAAGTGAGAGAAGACTGAATAGGGAAGGAGCGGAGCTAGTGTTTTTGTGTTCACACTGTGTTCTTTTAAAGGGGTGTTTGACTGAAATAGAACAACTTCCCAAAAAAATAGAAGGGCTAGATTAAAAGCAGCCTAGTTCTCAGCCAAGGCTCGGAAGCCTTCTCTGCCAACTGCATGCCCATTTTCTCTCCCCAGAGGAAACCACTAACAGGTCTTGTCTATTATCCTACCACATATTTTCCATACCGTTAGAAGCATTACATGTTTTCATAATATACAAGACATGAACCCACACATGTACATTCATAGGAATTATATCTGTCATTCCGTGTAGAGTTGAAAGAATTTTGAAACTGTAAAACTTGTCAATGTAGGTAGATCAAGTAAAAATGCCAAAAAATTTTACATATATTAACAAAAGTGTTAGAAATTAACAAAAATATTTACAAACTTTCTGCAACTTGCCTTTTTTTGGCCCAAGGATATGTCAACATTTTCTCTAGTCACTTCTTATGAAGCTTACCTCTTTCTTTTTATATAGAATAGTATTTCATCATCTGTATTGCAATAAATACTTCTAAAGCCATTCTTCATTGAACATTTGAGTTTTCCTCATCTTTTATTATTACAAACAGGTGTGCATTAAGCATCTATCTCCATTTATCTTTCTGTGGGGTAAATTCCTGGTTCAAAAAGTTTGCATATTTTACCTTTCATCAGAAACTGAACAGGGCTGGACTTTCCAGGGCCCAGGTCAGGCAGCAATGGAGATCAGAGGGTAATTCCAGCTCCATCCCTTTCTTACTGTGTGACAGCGTCCTCCTTTTTATATAAAATAGGACTAATGCTGAACCTAAGAGTTACTGTGAACAGCCTATATAGATTGCCAACCCAGTGCTGAGACACAGAAAGAGCCATTGTTACTACTACTATTATTATTATTTTTATCACAAAACCACTCAGACGGTGTTCTCCCTCTTACTCTCTCAAAGAGAGAGAAGAATGATCATCAAAGGCAAGTGGCAGCTGCAGAAGCAACAACAACTGCTGGCTTCATGCTCAGGAGAGAACACCACGCCTCCTCCTCATGGTTTCCGGTGCTCTACACGTTCAGAGAAACTTCTCTAGTCACAAACTATAGAAATGGTCCCTGAAAGTATAGTCTTACTACTACTACTATTATAACAACCACTGCTACTACTAATTCTATCCCCCTTTCAAGACCCAGTTTAAGCTCTAGCTTCTTTAAAAAGCCTTTCACATGACATTAGTCTATGGGGCCCCCTCCTTTCAAGCTATTGCAGACTGTCTCTGACACTCATCTGGCCCTTGGCATGTTCTTATATTGTTTTCTCTCCATAAACACCTTTTTATTTTTTTTTATTTTTATTTTTTGGTCTTTTTGCCTTTTCTAGGGCCGCTCCTGCAGCCTATGGAGGTTCCCAGGCTAGGGATCTAATGGGAGCTGTAGCCGCTGTCCTACACCACAGCCATAGCAACGCCAGATCTGAGCCATGTCTGCGACCTATATACCACAGCTCATGGCAACGCCGGATCCTTAACCCACTGAGGGAGGCCAGGGATTGAACCCACAACCTCATGGTTCCTAGTCAGATTCATTAACCACTGAACCACAACAGGAACTCCTCTCTCCATAAACATCTTGTAACACAGCTAGACTAGGTTTCAGAAGGTGAAGGACCATTGGTTATGTCACTTTCATCCTCATTACCTGTCACAGTGCCTTTGCTCCGTCAACAAAAAATCGCTGTCACTAAGCTCTGTCAGAATTGCCTGAATGTGTTTGTTTTTTTACCCCCCTCAGATGTCCTACGGTTTGACAACACCTACAGCTTCATTCATGCAAAGAAGGTCAGTTTCACTGTGGAGGTCCTGCTTCCAGACAAAGCCTCAGAAGAGAAGATGAAACAGCTGGGGGAAGCCACCCCAAAGTAATGCCTCCTCCCACAGCAGGCCTGGCTCCCTCTGTGTCTTCTTGTCAGTTTCTATCCCTTGCAGCAGTCATTTTCCCAGCACTCTCATGCCCAAAGAGAAACTGGGCTAGAAAAAAGACCTCAGGGCTGGATCTGGGAAGCCTTCATTTCAGAATTAGGAAGAGGGAGAGTAGCTGGAGTGGCTCTCTTTGCCTCTCAAATTACTAAGGAGTCCCCAAGGGCTGGGCACTGTGATAGCACATGTCTTGTTAGCTATGCCAATTTCACCTGTCCAGTGATAGCTGAGACAAGAAGCAGGGGGCAGGACCATGGGGTGGCAGGGAAGAAATTAGGTAAAAGGGGAAAGATTGAGGCCTAACACTTAGGGAAGCCAGCTGCAGGGTAAGAACTTGCCCCTGGAAGAAAATGTAAGTCTAGATCATAATGAGGAGTAGCAAGGTAGCCGGTTGCTAGTGTTATCTTGGGGGTCTGAGGCTCTTCTGAACTTTGTATCACCAAAGCTGGGATCTTTTGGCTTTTCCCAGGTTTCAGGAGGTGGCCTGAGTCAGCACAGATCTTTCCATGCAGGGACAGACAGGCAGGCCTCACCCTCACCTTGAGGAAATCAGCAACCCCTGGGTCCCACTGGATACATCTTTAATTACTAATGATTGTCAGTGACTCAAGAGCTTCCTGGGACAATAAGTTTAGTACCCAGCCACTGTCCTCCAATGCAAACAAAGCCTAGGGAAGTTGCCTCCACGGATTCCCAGCTCCGTGAAGGGCCAGGGAGGCTGGGGTGGTCCTGAAGCTTCCACTCGTTTTCAGTGCTGCCAGCCTCTCTAAAATTACCTCTTCCTGTGAGCACCCATACAAAAGTGACAAGTGGGATCAATACAGTAGATCTCAGTGAGAGCATTTCCCCATTCTGAGTCTCCCAGGGTGTCCGACCAGAGCAAGGCCTTGCTGGTCCCATCTCTGGGAGGCCTGCGGTGGGTGCAGTGGGTTCCTGTGCCTGTAGGGGCTGCTGCCCCAGCACGAGGCCAAAGGCCGGGCCAGCACCGGGCAGAGCCAGGGGCTGGGGGCAGCCAGAGAGCCTCGCAGGCCCCCAGCTCCTCCTTCCACAATGACAGGGTGGGGGTGGGGGGAACAGACCTTGCGGCAATCACAGCTCTCCACTCAATCCCACATTCTGCAAACGAACACCAGGCCTTGGATTGCACAGAAGCCGAGAAGGCGGTCCCGCCTGGGCCCTCGTGGGCATTCCCTCCCTTCAGAAACCCAGACCCTGGCCCAGCCTAGGGAGAGGTCTGGCGAAGCAGATGGAGGAGGAAGGGGCAAGGCTGGCGCTGACAGGATGGCCCGAGGCCGCGCGGGAGCCCCAGTCAGACTCTTCAGGACATCCTGACCTTGGTTTACAACGCTCTGTTAGGAAAATTAACCCAATGAATAAAGCAATGTTCAGCGCACGGGGAGTAGCAGTCAGTGACCTCCGCCTCGCTCTTCGCGGTCCCTCAGTCAAACCTCCACTTTAGGAGCCCAGCGTTTACCCGCTACTAAGCGGGGCGCATGTGCAGAAACAGCCCGCTACTTGTGCGCTTTCTCACGGCGCCGGGATGGCCAGCTTGCCTCCTGATTGGCCCAGGCCGCATCTTCCGCCATTTTTGCTGAGGGCACTAAGTGTACTCCTGACTTCCTTTACCGTCAGAGCAGAGGCTCCGCCCCACTCGGGCTTCTCAGGGCAAGCTAACAAGTGCGGGTTTGGCGAGTCCTTGTAGCGCTAGCGGCAGGCCCGGAGTGGGAGGTTGGCTGAGAAGCAACGGTCACGTGGTGTTAGGGACCGTCTCCCAATTCCGCGCGTGCACTGCCAGTATTTCTGGGGCTAGGGATCAGCTTGGGCTCCGAAACAAGCTTCTGCCAGATCACCAATGAACTGGCTGCCTTATAAGATCCCACCAAAATAGAGACGCCTGAAAACAGGGCCCACAGTAGGGAGTCTAGGATATTTATTTGATGATGAGCGCCTCCTGGATACACTGCATCCAGGAGTGTATCCTCAGTGTATGCTCAGTATGTATCAGCTACTCATTTTTTTACAGACGTGGCTGACAGTTAATAGGCGGCACAACTGGAATTTGAACCCAGGACTGCCTGTCTTTAAACGCTGTGTCTTTGTTTGCTGATACCCCAAAGGATTCAGAGTTTCACTCGGGTTCTCAACATACACTCCATCAGTCTCATTTACCGAGCTTACCTTAAGAGCATGGGAACTAGAGCCTCACAGCCTGGAATCAAATGTTGGCCGGGAAAGTGACCAATTATTTCTATCTCTATTCCTCATCTGTAAAAGGAGGGTGGGGTTTATGCCTGGCTGAGGGGAGGGTTTAAAGAAGTAAGCCATCTGGAGTCTTTAGCCAACGGTCTGGATGGCACTAAACTCGATAAATGATGAGTGTAATTCATCCTCGAAACTGCCCCAGGAGTAAACCCATCCTGTTTCCTATCTAACAAATAAAGTGAGGTGCAGAGAAGTACAGACTCTTGCTCGAGGTCACACAGCTATGAAGCGTAGCATCCGGTATTTGAACCTGCGTCTCTTTGGCTCCAACACTACAGTCAGTGCGGAGAGAGGATCGCGCAACCGTTCAACCCCAGAGAAAACGTGATGAAAATTGATCTGTAAAACCCAAGCTTGGGAGGGGGGCGCCAGTGCGCGAGGGAATTTGCAGACGCTCCCTGCTGGTGGGGACCGCACGACCTGTCCTTCAGTCTGGGACCTTAAGCCGGTCCCGCAGCCGCAGACAGGAGCGCTAGTGGAAGCCGAGGCGGAAGCGTCATGTCTGAGCCGCCCCCGCGGGGGGCCGAGCGCGACCTTTTCCGGGACACGTGGGTGCGGTACTTGGGTGAGCGCGGGGCGAGGGGCACGGCGACCCCCACACCACGTGGCTGGGAAGCAGGGGTTCCCAGACGCCGGTCAGGGACATGGCGAACGTGAGGAGGACTGTAGTTCTCATTCAGCCGGGGCAGAGACTGGGCTCAGAGAGGGTTCTGGACTGGCTCAAGGTCACACAGCTTGGCCTGTCCAGCCCGGCCCTCACGGTCTCTGCTGGTCTGTCTCCCAGGTGGAAGCTGCAGCCCAAGTAGGTGGATGGGGATGAGTGGGCTGCCCCCTGTGGAATGACTGGACACTGGCTGTAGTCAGGGCACTTGAACTCTCATCTTGGATCAGTGGCTCTGACTAAGCTTGTTTCTTCCTCAGCAAAAAGGGATGAGCACAAGGTCTCTCTCATTGGGTGGTAGTTGTGAGGGTAGAATGAGATAAGGTACAGAAAGGCCTGGCACTTAGCGAGTGCCCCGTCAGAGGGGCTGCCTTTAGTCTCTCTCACTGCCTGTCCCCCCAGCCAGCTCACATGCTTCTAGAACCCAGGCTATTAAGGCAAGTAGGCTGTGAGAATGGAGACAGTACTCAGCTCTCCCATAAGGAAAGAGTCCAGGTGAGCATCATGGGTGTCATTTTACAGGTGGGGAAACACTCACAGGAGTAAAGTCACTTTGTCTAAGGTCATCCAGCTACTGCTTAGCAGGCTGAGATAAGAACCATCTCCCTCTAGTGCCCTCTTGTGGAACAACCCAACCTCTCAGGAATTAAATATTCCTCCCCCACCAGGCTACGCCAATGAGGTAGGGGAGGCCTTCCGCTCCTTGGTGCCAACAGCTGTTGTGTGGCTGAGCTATGGTGTGTCCAGCTCCTATGTGCTGGCCGATGCCATTGACAAAGGCAAGAAGGCAAGAGATGTAAGTGTTAACCTGCCCCTCAACCCCCACCCCAGTCCACTCCCCTTGTGGTCAGTCTACAGCCTTGCATATGGTTAAGTCCCTTGTGGCACAGTCGAGTCCCCACAGCCTGGCCTGGTGCATTCCACACCACAGTCCTGCTTGCAGGATAGGCACCCCACCCCCAACCGTGCAGGTGACATGATCTATACTGAAGTCCTGTTTGTGCATGAGTCAACCTTCAGCCCAGAACCCAACACTGGGTGGCTCTGTCCCCACCCACCTTCACTTCCCTCTCCCTGGTCCCTCCCATGCTTCTTTCTACAGAGTTTCCTGCTTCTGCCTCTGCTGGGTTATGTGTCTCTTGTACCTACCAGGTGCCAAGCCCTGAGGCAGGCCGCAGCACCAGGGTGACCGTGGCCGTGGTAGATACCTTTGTGTGGCAGGCTCTGGCCTCTGTGGCCATCCCAGGCTTCACTATCAACCGTGTGTGTGCTGCCTCTCTCTACATCCTGGGCACTGCCACCCGCTGGCCTCTGGCTGTCCGCAAGTGGACCACTACTGCACTGGGGCTACTGGCCATCCCCATCATCATCCACCCCATCGACAGGTGGGTGCCCCTCCCTGCTTCAGAAAACTCTACAGGTGAGATAATCTTTGAGAAGTGTGGGGTGTACCCACTTTTCACAGAACAAAAACAGCAGAGGCATGGCTAGCACTTGGGGCTCCTGAGGTAGAAAGGACAATCTATGTCCTTCTTATGATCTGGCAGGCACTTGGGCAGTAAGGTGGGAGGTGCCTTGAGAGTATGGGACTGAGGACAAATAAATTCCCAGAAAGAAAATCCAGTGTTAGAAAACAACCATAGGTAGCCAGAAACAGTTGCGTCCTGGAGGGGATGGGTTTGAAGTTTTGGTGACAGAAGCCCAACTGAAACTGGGTTAAATAAAATAGGATTGATTGTCTCATGAAACTAAAAATTCAAAGTTGTATTTCTTTCAGATATGGCTGGATCCAAATACCCAACTGACGTTATTAGGGGTCTGGATCTCTCTGCTGCCCTTCTTCCTACCCTACTCTGTGTTGGCTTCAGTCACTTTCCCTCTGTGGGAGCAGAGATGGCTCCCAGTAGCTCCCAGCTTTCCTCCCACCAGCTTAGCAACCCCCACGGGAAGCTGTTTTTTGTTTTTTGTTTTTTTGGTTTTTTTTTTTTTTTGCTTTTTAGGGCCGCACTCGTGGCATATGGAAGTTCCCAGGCTAGGGGTTGAATTGGAGCTACAGCTGCTGGTCTGTAGCCACAGCCACAGCCACAGCAACAGCAACACCAGATACTTAACTAACTGAGCCAGGCCAGGGATAGAACCTGCAACCTCATGGTTCCTAGTCAGATTCACTTCCACTGCGCCGTAACGGGAACTCCCCCATGGGAAGCTTCTTAATAGTGACAGCAAAAATCCTGAAGAAGGTTGTCATATGCCTCGCTGGGACTGGGTGCCCACTCCTGAGCCAGTTTCCCTTTTCTGATTGGCCAGGCTTGGATCATGTGCCTGCTCTTAGAACTAGAGATGGGGCCAATCCAGCCAAACCAACAGAGAGTGGGAGGAGGCATCTTTTCCCATGGGAACCTAGCTGACCCTGAGGTTCTTGTGAGTCTTTTACTCTCTCTGTGTCTGTTTTCCCAGTTGAACAAAGAGGAGGGTGATGGCTGCCACCTGGACGGCACTTGTGTCCTGAGTCCAGGAGTCCCTTCCTCAGCCCTGACCTCCCGCCTCCATTCCCCAGTTAGCATCCCTTGGTCACCTACTCAGGACTCTCCATTGCCCCACAGGTCAGTGGACTTCCTCCTGGACTCCAGCCTCCGCAAGCTCTACCCCTCAGTGGAGAAGCCCAGCTCCTCCTGACTCCACCCTGGTACCTGGCCTGTGGGTTTGCCTATTCCCTGTTCCACCTCCTTCCTCCTGCCAGGGGAAGTGGACACCTAGTTGCCTAGGGTCCGAGGCCGACACCTGAGTAGGTTTAAGCTGAACGGAAACTGAGAGATAATGACCTCAGAGCAGAAGCTGCAACGACTCACAGACAGGACCTGAACCCCATCTGCTTCCATGGAATCTGTGATACTGAGCCATAATGGATGCTGGGTGGCCCCAGCCCTGTCTTTTGACAGAAAAGTAACATCCTCCCATGGAGGGTAGGGAAACTGAGGTGCAGACAAGGCAAGGAATATGGCTAAGATCACCCAAGCTGGGACCCAGGCCTCCCAATGGCTCGGCTGGGCCACTGCATGGCAGTGCGGCTGACAGAGAAACAGGAGTGCAGTAGCGGGGACCCTGAGAAGTGATTCGCTGTCTGCCCCTCCTGGTGCAGGGGCTGTCAGGGCCTGGCTGGCAATAAATCCTCAAGAAGCTGAGTTTTCTCTTTTTCTACTGGGGATGAGCAAGTGTGGTGATGGGGAGCAGGGCTGGGGGCCCTCAGAGTGGAGGCTGATGTCTCTGGCCACACATCACTCACACTGGCCAGCACTGGGCCGTCTGCAGATGCCTGGGATTCTGCCTTGGTGCTGCCAGCCTCCTTTGGGGAGGCACTGCCCTCTTTCTGCAAGTCTCCCCAAATACTCACACCACTGGGAGGGGAGCCTGTTGGGCAGATACAACCTGAGCCTGACTCCAGCCTGCTTCTCCCTTAGTTCACCCCTACAAGGTTGCCTCTGACCTCCTCTGGGCTCCCTCCATCATTGTGCTAATGGCCTGAGCCTATTATCCTGTAGGCTCCAGCCCCAACTCCCCTGGTCCCTGTGCACATCAGCTGTGTGGCTTTGAGCATCTTGGTGAAGTAGGGGTAATGACGGAGATTCCCACATTGGCTTGTGAGGGCTGAAGTGAGAGGTCCAAAGCACCCAGCACAGAATGGGTAGTTGCCCCTCCCTGGCAGCCTAGTCTTGCTTCTACACTGAACCCTCCAGGGTAGGGTTGCTGACTATATCAGATAACATGATGCACAATTAAATTTACTTGATTTAAAGGACAAAGAGTACTTTAGTATACGTAATGTCCCTAATTTCATGGAAAATATGTACACTGAAAATTTCTTCATTGCTTATCTGAAATTCACATTTAACTGAGCATCCTGTATTTTATCTGCAACTCTGCTCTGGGGCAGGGGTATGGGCATCATGGAGCCTAAACACTCTAGCCCTGTAGAGGTAGGAAGCTCTCTCAAGCCTGCCTTTTTCTTGGGCAGGTGACGAGGGACAGTTCTTAGTGACTGGGTTAACTCGATGCTCTCATTTGATGGGTGGGGAAACAGGTGCAGAGAGGTCCATGAGACTGGAGGTGTCAGACGCTGGCGTAAGAGCATACTGCTTTCCTGGGGTCTGAGAGGATGAGGCACACCCCTGCTGGCACTAGGTAGGGGGAAGTGACTTCCCATACCAGGACTGGAGCATATGGGGGGTTGGATCCCCAAGCAGCCAGCTTCACACAATGCTCAGCACCACCACAAGGAGGCAGCACCTCCCAGTGCACCCGCCTTGACTGGTTCAAATCACCTCCAGGGTTATTGAGAGCATCTTAACTGAACTGCTCCTAGTGCACCAGGTTCTATGCTAAGTGCTTCCTCTGATATGGCTCATTTACCTTTTAACCCTTTACAACCACATTGTGGTTGAGTCACTCCAACCTCCCCTGTTACCCCAAGTCCAGTCCTGCTTCCTTGCCTACTGCCTTCCAGTTTACATGGCTGTTTACAGAGGCAGAGGCAGAGCTGACTCATAGGCTGTGTGACCCTGGACAAATTACCTAACCTCTCTGAGCCTTGGTTTCCTCACTGTACAATTTTCTGTAATGACTCTCTAAAGCTGCTATAAGGATTACAGGAAAAATATATGGCTTGCAAAGCAGTTGGCCAGAGTGGGGTTCACAGAGTTATTTAATCACTATTATGATTGCGGCAAGAGACATACTTCAAGAGCAGATAATTGGTAATTGTACCATCAGATAACTAACCTAGAGAGAAAGTATGCCAATTACATGGTTCAGGGATTCTGAACCTAAGAATTTATTCAGAGGAAATAATTGGATGATAATCCAAAGATGTGCCTCTGAGAGTGATCATTATGGTTTTATTTTTATGAACTAAAATCTTGGGCACTCTTCCAAGACCCAGTGCCTAAAGGAGCAAGCTTCTGAACTGATCCTGCTGGCGGTGGCTGAATCTCCCCAAGTCCCTCCTCTGTTCTGATAACCTCCCATGACTCCTGACAGCCCCCAGGATCCAGTCCAAACATCTCAGCCTGTCATTCAGAGACTCCAGGCCTTGACAGTCTCCTCTCACCGTGTTGTATCCTGCACCTGTTCTTTTCTCCCCTAACTCCTCGCCCTGCACAGGCAGCCTCTGTCCTTTTGCTCAGGCCATGCCACCTGTCAGGAATACCCTCCCCATCCCCATTTCCCTCTGTCCTCAGCCTTCAAGGTCCACCTCTAATGGTACCTGCTCCGTGAATCCTCCCCAACTTCTTCCCCCAGAGAGAATCATCTTGATGCTCCTCCCTCCCCTTGGACAAGAGTCATCAAATGATACCCACAGAGAACACGGATCTTACTATGTGCCAGGCACTGTGCTAAGCATCGTAACTCCCGTAATGGCCTGTGTGGGAGGTGCCATCATTCTCCTCTTACAGATGAGACTGCTCAGTCCACTGTGTGGTGAGCCTCCCCTCAGCATTAACTCTTACAAGCCTTATTAAATCCCATGTGAGGCGGGTTTCAGAGCCTTTCTAAAATCAGAAGGCATTGCAGGCAGGTAGGGGGCACAGCTGGGGAATGTGGAAGAGCTCAGCCTGGCCCAGCTCAGCAGTGCCCTACGCTCATCTGTGGGCTCCAGGTGAGGCTTGTTCCTTCCTCAGCCTCCTCTGGGGCAATTTAAGGAGGTTTGTGGTGGGTAAGCAATGCTTCTTCTCATTATGGCTGCCAGCAGGGGGCTTCTGCAGTCTGCTCTGGTTTTGCTTCTCGGTAAAGTCTGGGCAACAGGTCTCCCTTGTGAGCTGGTGTGGTGGGTGGAGGCCCTGCTTCTGCCCTCCCCACCCCTGAACTGAGCTTCCCTCTGCCAGCTGTGCATCTGGTGAGCCCCCAGATAACTGGATAATGTATCCCACCACACCTGGCCTGGGCTACCAAAGGAGTTGGACTTGGCATCCTGGGGATACTGGGAGGAGGGGATTCCTTCTTGATGGCCTGAGAGTTACTCTGTCCGGTGCCCTCCAACACTCAGCCCCTCCCACCATGCCCCCTTCCCCTAAAGTCCCTTGCTGCCTCCCCGACTGACTACCTAGCACACCGGAGTCCTGCATCACCTCTTTCTCTTCCATGACCTTCACCCTGCGTCTGGGGAGCTTTCAGCTTTGTCCCAGGCTGAGCAGAAACTTCCTAGAAACCAGGGCGGAGTCGTAAGGTTTGAGTTCCCCAGCCACGCTAAACTCAGAGGCCCCCACCCTACCCCACCCCTGGCCTCTAGAACTGAGCCTGGCATGCAGTAGGTGCTCAACAAAACAAACACTGACAACTGCCTTAAGTTCTTAAAGAAAATTCCTCCAAATCCTTTATATTCCTTGGTTTGCCCTAGGCCTCTGGGTCAAGATAATCCTTAGAGGCAGCATGGCAAGGTGGTCAGGAGCCCAAATGGTAAAAACCATTAGCTGGAGACTGTGGGGAATGAGTCTGTTTATACACAGGCCAGCTGCTCATACCAACACAAAGCAGTTACTTGTAGGGACGGGGTAAAGGTAAACTCAGCTTTGGTATCATCTGAATCTTGCCATATAACAACCCCAATCTTTAAATAGTCCTGGAAGAGCCATTAGTTAGGAGTTTCAATCTAAGTTCTGTAGCTGATAGCTGCAAGTAACCATGGGCAGATGGTAGGATCTTCCAGCCTCAATTTCCACATCTGTAAAGTAGGGGCAGTTGTGTGGTTCGCATGGGTATATGGAGGAGCCCCTAATGGCAGCTATGAGGATGCTCAGTGCTGGTTAAGCTTGTTTGAGCAGCATCTCTTTGTTCCTTCCACTCCTAGCCCCTCTAGGGGAAACCGCCCAGGGCCTGCCCTCCAGTCTGGCTGTGGGGAACTACTAGACCCCCTTCACCTGTGGCACCTTTTCCTTGGAAGGCCCCCAGCCCAGGCTGCTCCTTGGGCAGCAGACAGACAGCTTGGCCGCAGCTGGCCTGTCGTGGACCCTGCCTGGACCCCTCCAAGGAGGCCTCAGCCTTCAGTCCAGGTAGTCCTCCAGGTGTTGTGTGGTGAGTCCTGGTCTGGACTCATGTATGAAGGGAATGGGGAGTGAACCCCTGAGGGCTGCCCACAGAGGGCAGAATGTGGGCCTTGTGTACCACCCTGCACCTGGCCTCGGTCTTCTGTCCCTGGTGGGACAGGGAAGCACCCATTTGGTAGATGAGGCAGGGTAAGGACTGAAGTTCAGCTGCTCTCTGAGCCTCTGTTATCCTCTCTGAAAAATGGGCATAACACTTCTAGGACCATCCAGGAAGGAATGGAACAATGGCTGTGATCTACCAGGCATGCAGTAGATGCTTGTTACAAGGTGGCCATGACTACATACCAGGAAGGTCTCTCTTCCCTCAGTGGCCTTGCTGCCTCCCTATGTAGAAGACTTGTGGCTGATCCTAGAAGCTCGCCTCCAGCCAGTGCTAAACCGGGCCATGAAGCTCTACGTGGACCAGTGTGTGGGCTCCCAGAGCCGGTACCTGAACCACTCCCAGAGGATATACACCTTTGTCTTCAACCAGGGGTCTGTGGGCTATGGGAGGTGGGTAGGAGATAGGGGCAGAGACCTCAGGTCTAGTCTGGAGTCTCGCTTAGGTGGGCTGCTGGTGTAATCACCTGTAGACGTCTGTCTTTTGCACTTGGTCATTGGTGACCAACTTTTTTTGTGCTTGGTCTGAATTTGCCAGGGTCTGAAGCTGCCTATCTGGGCTGAGTAGCTTGGCAGAGGATGGGCTGTTCTTCCCAGCCAAGGAGCAGGCTTTTGAGTTGCTGCAGGGCCTCCGAGTCCTTCACTCGCGGCCGACTTTGTAATTCTGCCCTTTGCTCAGGCTAAACACATACGTCCCCAGATTCTAGTAATGGGGTAGACATCCTTTAACATGGTTTTAAGGAGCAAGAAGGTCCTGCAATGTGAGCCTCTCTGTGGCTTCCCAGGAAACTTATTTTGGCCAGTCTCTGAGGTGATGGTCCTTCTAGCCCCCTTGTCTGTCCCCCAGGTGCCTCTCCATAGGCCCTAGTTCTGGCTTGGTCCCAGCAGAATAATGAGATGTTGCAGTTCAGCGTGGAGGTCTTCATGCTCAACAGTGATATGGAAGAGGATGAGGTGAGGGCCATGCCCCAGGTGCAGCTGGAGATCAGGGAATTCTCTTCCTGTTACCTGCTTCCCCTACCAGGGCTATTTTGGGCAGAGTTGGGGGTCAGCCCAGGAAAGAGGTGCTGGATCCCCAGTAAGTCATCCGGATTTAGCAAATAAAAATTTTTTCTTTGTCTTTTTAGGGCTGCACCTGCAGCATACGGAGGTTCCCAGGCTAGGGATCTAATGGGAGCTGTAGCCGCTGGCCTACTCCACAGCCACAGCAACGCCAGATCCGAGCTGCATCTGCGACCTACACCACAACTCACAGCAATGCCAGATCCTTAACCCACTGAGTGAGGTCAGGGATCAAACCAGCATCCTCATGGATCCTAGTCGGGTTCATTAACCACTGAGCCACGATAGGAACTCCTAGCAAATAAAAATTTAGGCATTCCAGTTAAACATGAATTTCAGATAAACAATGATTTCTTTCTTTTTTTTTTTTTTAAGGTCCGCACCCGCAGCATATGGAGGTTCCCAGGCTAGGGGTCGAATTGCAGCTATAGCCGCTGGCCTATGCCACAACCACAACAACACAGGATCTGAGCTGTGTCTGTGACCTATACCACAGCTTGCAGCAATGCTGGCTCCCTAACCCACAAGCAAGGCCAGGGATAGAACCTGCATCCTCATGGATACTAGTCAGATTCTTTTCTGCTGAGCCATGACAGGGACTCCAACAATGAATTTTTTAGTTTAAATAAGTCCCAAATATTACATGGGATATATATGTGCTAAATTTTTAAAAAGTTAACTGAGTAGCCCGTATTATCTGGCAACCCTCACCCCTGAGAATGGCAGTGGGATAGGCATTGAGAGCTGGGACTCAGAACCCAAGGCTATGTAGAACTCCACTATCACGTCAAGTTGTAACTTAACCAGCACCCCATGGCAGAAACTAGCCAAGGGTTCCAAACTGCCCTTGTTCTAAACCAGGGTTACTGCGAGGAAATTGGAAACATTGGGAGAATTTTCTCTCCCTCTACAGGCCTATTATGGGCCAGGGCTGTGACAGTCACAGGCTGGCCTGGCTTCTCCCTGCAGTGCCCAGCTGGATAAACGAGGCATAAGGTAGTTCAACACAGGGACCATGTGTTGGGGACCATGGGAGCCCAGGAGGAGATCCTTCTGTGTATATATCATCTGCTGGACAAGCTTCTGGGGTTGGAGGAGACCCTTTGAGCCTGGCTGTAAATCCTATTTTTACACCACCATCTCATACAGGTGAGTGCTCCCTTTTCCAAGCTGTGGGACGGCAGGGAAGCGCCTTCCTTATTTTGTTTTCCTGAAATGGAAATGTGAGCCACCCAAATGTGCAGGCCCTGGGTTCTGGAAGCTGGGTATTTAGGAGAGATGAAAGGCCTCAGCTAGATCTGTACCCAGATGCTTCACTCACATCATGAGAAATCCATATCCTGGAAATGGAGGTGGACTCTTCTTGGTACAGACAGACCAGGGAAAGGAAGGTTCAGAGAGGCCAAGTGACTGTCCACCATCACACAGCTAATATGGCCACACTGGTATTGGGATCTGGGGCAGGACCTCTCTCCTGGGCAGGCTGTGGTCCCTCTACTCTCCTGACTGTGCACATCTTTCTGTCTGCACTATTGGCAGCTGGCAGCTGATAAACGGGAAAGCTCAGTGTGTAACTGCTGTTACAGTGTGTAACTTTTGGTTATCCTCACCCAAAGAAAGGGTATCACCATGCTAAAGGGGGAGCAGGACCAAGTTGGGGGGATTTGGGCTTGTGTGGCAGATGGATATCACTGAATCTGTTGTGGGTGTGGGCTCTGGGCTTGGGGGTGGACAAGATGCTGAGCTGGGGGAGGGGAAGGCCCTGAGGAGATCATGGCTTGGGAGGGGTCACCCATGGGCTGGCCTGTGACCTGTACTGCCGCTCTGTCCCACGGGTGCTTTGAGGAAAAAGCTCGCCTGTGACAGTGCACTAATAGCGCCCCCCCCCTTTACCAAGCAGGTATAACAAGCAAATATATAACCATCCCAGAAAATCTGGATACTTCCTAAACTTCCTACAGCTCAAATTATTGGGGTTTTTTTTGTTTTGTCTTTTTAGGGCCGAACCCGAAGCATATGGAGGTTCCCAGGCTAGGGGTCCAATTGGAGCTGTTGCTGCTGGCCTACACCACAGCCACAGCAATGCCAGATCTAAGCCATATCTGCGACCTACAACATAGCTCCCGGTAACACTGCATCCTTAACCCACTGAGCGAGACCAGGGATTAAACCCGCAACCTCATGGTTCCTAGTCAGATTCATTTCCACTGCACCATGACGGGAACTCCCCTTGCTCAAATCACTGTTAAGCAACATCTCAGTGTAGCTATATTTGGGTGGCTTTGTTATATATGTACTTTAATATAATGGTCTAGTTTCTGTATACTCTATAACATGCTTCAATAATACACTACAGGATGTTCTGCTGGTCTGATACCTCTTTTATATTTGTGACGGTATGATGATCCATGGAATGGAGGGAGGTACTGTAACTGAACCAGTACTGTGTGAACAGATATTTGTGTTCTTCAGTTATTTTCTCTTCAGTTATTTTTTCTTACAGTTATTTTCACCTACTATGATAGGTGACCCCCTCACTGCCCCCAGCCCCCATTTAGTGGAGTGATTAAGTTATACATATACACACATCAATTCTTTCAGATTCTTTCCCCACGTAGATTATCACAGACTATTGGGTAGTTTTCTGTGCTATACAGCAAGTCCCTGCTGGCCAATCATTCCATATACCTCAGTGTGAATATGCCAGTTCCAAACCCCCAGTCCATACCTCCTACCCCCTACCTGTCTCCTTTGGTAACTATAAGTTTTTCAAAGTCTGTGAATCTGTTTCTGTTCTTCAAATAAGTTCATTTGTATCCTTTTTTTAGATTCCACATGTCAGTGATTTGATGTTTGTCTTTCACTGTCTGACATTCCTTAGTATGATAATTTCTAGGTCCATCTGTTACTGTAAATGGCATTATTTCATTCTTTTCTATGGCTGAGTAATATTCCATTGTATATATATGTACCACATCTTCTGTATCCACTTCTCTGTCGATGGACATTTAGGTTGTTTCCATGTCTTGGCTATTATAAATAGTGCAGCAATGAACATTGGGGTGCATATATCTTTTCAAATTACGGTTTTCTCCAGATAGATACCCAGCTGTGGGATTTCTGGATATATGGTAGTTCTCTTTTTGGTTTTTCTGAGCAACATCCCTACTGTTTCCCACAGTGCTTGCACCAATTTTCATTCCCACCAACAGTGTAATAAGAGAGTTGCCTTTTCTCTGCACCCTCTCCAGCGTTTATTGTTTATAGACTTTTTGATGATGGCCATTCTGACTGGTGTAAGGTGGTACCACACAGTAGTTTTGATTTGCACTTCTCTAATAATTAGTGATGTTGAGCATCTTTTTCTGTGTTTTGGGGCCATCTGTACGTCTTCTTTGGAGAAATGTTTGGATCTCCTGCCCATTTTTGATTGGGTTGTCTTTTGGATATTGAGCTGCTGGTGTTTGTATATTTAATCCCTTGTTGGTTGCTTTGTCTGAAAGTATTTTCTCCCATTCTGTGGGTTGTCTTTTATTTTGTTTATGGTTAGTAAGTCAGCTCTGAGCCCCACCAAGGAGAGCTGGGAAGCAGGGGGCCCTTCAGAACACAACTGAATCACCTTTTGTATACATACAATAAAGTTTTCTCTAGCACTCTGGTCTTGCTTTTGCTCCTCTGTCGCTTGTGTGTGTTGATACCATGTGTTGGGGGACAAACCTGACCTTACTGGTGTGATGTGAAAGTGGAGTCTCTGCAGAGGCTGCTACAGTGCTGGGTTCCTGGGGAAGAAAGTGGGTCTAGTGCCTAATTAGCACCAGCACACAAGGTTTCCCTGGCCTGGGGTCTGCAGGGTAAGTGGCCCAGACTTTCAGCCTCAACTGCCAAATGTGACCCCTCTTTCTTAAGGAAAACAGCCTGCCGATACCATCTGTGCCTCCCAAGGGCAGCTGGGGCCTTTCCTTCTCCATCTCTTCCTGGCATTTCTGGAAACTGGGATTTAACTTCCCTTCTCACAGAGTGGGAAAGCTGCAGGTCCTGTTCTTCCTGCCCTATGGAGTTTGCTGACCACTGCTGGAATTGATTGGGTGGGGTCCTTTTCCTTCCTCATATCACCTCCTGGATGCTCAGAACTTGAGCAAAGCATCTGGCCCCAGGGTGAGACTGGAGGCCTGGAGGCCAGGAGCCGCAGAGCTGCTTCCCACTGACTGTGTGTGTGGAGGGGAGAGGGTTTGCCTGGTTGGGCATCAGCAGATACCGAAGGGCACATTTTGGTTCTCAGCTTTAGCCCTAGCCTACGCTCTTTGTACCCATCCCCTCGCCCACTCCCACCTTATGTAGCAAGTCCCCTCTCTGCTCAAAATGGGGGCTGTGAGCTGCAGTAGGAGTTTGGACAAGTGCAGATAATCCAACAACACTGTTTATGGCAGCCTCAGCCCCAAGGATGCAAAAGTTCCACTCCTCATCCTCTGTCCCTGCTGCAGCATGGCAGAGGGGCCTTTCCCTCAGGAGACAAGGGTGAGACACTCCACACCGTCTTCCATGCTACCCCCCCAGTGCTGAGCCATCCTCCCCATTACATCCTTGCCCCAACTGCGGGTACTGCCACCATCTTCCAAGAGTGTGAGCCCATCTTCTCTGCCTCTCCATTTCTCCCTCTCCTTTCATCCCTTATTTGTAGCATGGCCAGATAAAATACAGAATGCCCAGTTAAATTTAATTTCGGATTAACAATGAATACATTTTAAGTCTGTCCCAAGTATTGATTTTTTTCCTTCTAAATCTGACAACACTTTCTTCTTTTCCTCGTTCCATTCTGCACCCACTCTACCTCCCTGCTCCTTCAGCCCCCAGCTCAGAGTCAGCAGTCTTGTTCTGTTCCGGCAAGTTGCTGCAGTAACGTGAATTAGTGGTGGGGGGAGTGTGGCTTTAGCTCCATTCCTATTTCTGCCACCCATGGACTGAATGGAAGCAAGCTAGTGCCTTTCGGCAGTTGCTTCTCATCTATAATATATGTCTATATGTGCAGATGGAAAGTACTAGCTGCTCCTGAATGTTTGCTTGATTTTTCTCAGAGTCAGGGTTTCTATTCTGCCCATGTGGGCTCACCCCAGCCAGCTCGGCCCTCAGCTCATTTCCAAGGAATCTCAGGTCCTTTGGTTTCCACCCATCCACATTCTCTGTGAAATCCGGCTCCTCCTTGATATTCCTGTTAAGAAACATGTCAGGACCTGGGGTTCAAGTCAGCAGCTCCACCTCCCTGACTTGGATCAGGAACATCCTGGATCCCTGATGTGTCCAGTCATGGTGGAAGTCAAGGGGTCATGTTTCTCAGAGGCCATGTGAGTGGTGGACTAAATGCAGGGCTTTAAAGCATAAGCCCTATCTACTCTGTTCTGAGTTTCATTGGATGAGCTGCTTACTTAACACTGTGTGTCTCCACTGTTCCGGCCACCCAATGGGCATAACACCTCCTCCACCCACAAGCTGGGACTGGAGAAGGTGACATTCAGGACATTTCCTCTGAATGATCTAAGACAGACAAATCATTCCTTCTTTTCTTCTCTGAAAAAGTAGGGTCTTGGGAGATGATGTTATGGGGCAATTAAGAGCTATGTCTTTGGAGTATAAACAAACAAAACCTGCGTTTAAATCTGTCACTTAAGAGCTGTGTGATGTTGGGTGACTTCACCTCTCTGAGCCTTAGTTTCCTTATGCATAAGTGGCCATGACACATGGCCTCAGGGTAGGCATGAGAGTGAAATCAGTGAAACTCATAAAGCACTTGGCACTGTGTGTGGTACACAGAGAGCACTCACCAAATGACAGCTATGATTTTTTATTATTGCCAGGCAGCAGCTCAAGCCAGATGTGACATCCTTTGTTTCTAGGAAAGTGCTTTTAATTGCTTAAAACATAAGTTGTGAGTTCCTGGGGAAGGTGGTGAGGGTAGGAGTGATGGGTTGGGAAAGCTGTGTGCCCTGAGTCAGACAAAACCTTCTGTAGGCAGTTCCTACCTACCCAAAGGGGCAGCCACTGCCAGAAATGTGGGGGCTGGATCACCTGGGTTTCCAGGAGAGTCCATCACCTCCAGGGCCCTTTCCCTGTCCAAGGTGCTGAAATATGCCCTGGTAGACGCCTTCTTGTCTTGCACACCCATGAATCACTTGCACCTTACCTCCATTCAACTTTGCAAGTATACACTGAGCAGATACTATGTAAGGGGGAGAAGAAAAAAAGAATGTAGATACATCTCCAAGCCAAGATGCTTACAACTCATAGGGAAGGAATTCAAGCAACACATAAATGCCTTAGGAGAAGTGAAGACAGACTAGGAGATTCATCCTCCTAGTTTTTGGGTTTCAGGGACATCTACCTCTTGCTTTTACCTTTGGCTTCTTCCTTTTCTGCAATCTTGGCATCCTCCAAGGCCACTCCTTTCATACCTTTCCTAATCTGACCACAACATATGAGTCTTCCCAAGGCAACCGTTTACTCACTAATGTCACAGAGTGAAGAGGACTAGTGAGTAATTTCTGGAGGGAGATCAGGATATACATAGGGAAAGCAGAGGTCAGGGGTCTCTGGAAAGTGAGGGAGCTGCCTAGACAGGGGTAAGTTCTTCGTCATATTTCTGCATGCCCTCATCCGGGAGCAGCACCTCCACTGTGAAGCTGACCTTCTTGGCATGGACAAAGCTATAGGTGTTGTCGAAACGCAGGACGTCTAGGGGGACAGATGGACAGATGGGTAGTTGGGGCAGTATTCACACTCCCTGAGCCCTTCCCCAGCCATGGGGGAGGACAGGCTGTGTTCCCACTTCTCTGTTTGCCAAGGTTCCCCCACTCCTGTTCCCTTCCCCATGGGAACCACCACTCCTAAGCAGAGCCTGTAAACAGACACTGACCTGCTCCTGGCATGTGCCCAACCTGGCTTTAGTTGCACCAACTGGCAATGAGAACAATGGCCACTGCATCCCATTGTCCCCACACCTGGACAGTCACATGATGGGTGTGCGAGGGTGGTGGTTGGGAACATCAGAGGCCTCCCAGCTCCCCCTGAATGAGGCAGTGCGCTGGGCGAGGACTGTGCATGCCTTCTGCCTCCTTAAAAGCATCTCCAGAGGTAAGAGTTGTAACCTCTGTTTCACAGGTGAGCAAACCAACGGTGCAGACTGGTAAGACATTTTCCCAGGGTTATGCAGCTACCACGAGGCTTAAATGGGACCCTGGCACCACTCTCAGCTGTGTGGCTCTGGACAAGTTGGTTTACCTCTCAGAGGACCAGTTTCCTCCTGGGGAAAGTCACTTACCCTACTGTTCCTTGTCTGTGTCCTGCATCACAAGGACTCTCAGTCCCTTTCAGGGCCTGTCTCTGGCTCCTAGGGCACCGAAGGTACACTTGAGAGTGTGGACTGAATGAGTGACTGTATGGATGAATGGCACTGACCTAGGCTATATGTCCCTGAATACTACCCCTGTTTCTTTCCCTAAACCATGGGATAGGTGGCTCCAACCTCCCAGGGCAAACTTACAGACTCCAGCTTCTGTGCAGGTGAGGCTCCCATCCTCTGGTACCATGTGGGCATTGTAGCGCTGGCTAGGCAGCACCTCTGTCATCTCCCCAGCCCGCTGCCGTTCCCCCATCTTGGTCTTCAGGAAAACCCCAAAGCCAATATCTGCACCATCAGATGAGAACTGCCACCTGTGGTGGGGGAGTGGGCAGGTTGCTACTCAGTCTGACGGGTCCCTGAGGGGCTAGGGCCCAGCCAGGAGTGGGTGGGTGGTCTGTTACTTACCTGAGGACACAGCCTGGGAACAGGATCTCATACTCCACCTGCTGCGACGAGCCACGGCTGATCTGCACCGAGTGCTCATACTGAGTCTTCACTTGGTCCCGCACGTACATGGACTTGGGGATCTCCCCACCATAGTTGATCTGCAGAAACAGAACAGGATAGGCTTGCTCCCCTCTCCCAGCCATTGCACTGTTCAAGCTATTTCTCCTGCCTGAGATAATTTCACCATCTCCTGGAAGGATCCTGCTCATCCTGTCCTCTCCAAACCCCCAGGATGCCTCCTCTGGCTTTCCAGCCTTGGTCAGAGCCTCTTTGGGAACTTCCCCTTCTAGCTCATCCCCATGGGTCAAAATTTTCTCATTTCATGTTTCCCTGTACAACTGCTGAGAGGCCCGTGAGAGCAGCACTGGGACTAAATCAACAGCTGGCTAGGGGGTCTCTCCATAGACATATGTGGAATGAATGAGTGGGTGAGAAAGGAACCCATCTCTACTCTTCTCTCCTCCCCTGTCCTGGGGCTCTTCATACCTTAGTTAAACATTTGGGGTTCCCATCTGGGTCAGTCAGGGTCCCCCCAAACTGGGCAGGCAGTTCCTCAGGACTGATGAGTTTTAGCAAACCTTCTTTCCAGTTGTCTGTGGGCAGAGGGGTTAGAGGGTGACTATTAAGCATGAAAGGGACACATCAGGGAGTTCCCACTGTGGCTCAGTGGTTAACAAATCCAACTAGGAACCAAGACATTGCAGGTTCGATCCCTGGCCTTGCTCAGTGGGTTAAGGACCTGGCGCTGCCGTGAGCTGTGGTGTAGGTTGCAGATGCGGCTCAGATCCTGCATTGCTGTGGCTCTGGCGTAGGCCAGCAGCTACAGCTCCAATTAGACCCCTAGCCTGGGAACCTCCATATGCCATGGAAGTGGCCCTAGAAATGGCAAAAAGACAAAAAATAAAATAAAATTAAAAAAAGAAAGGGACACGTCAGCAACCCCCATTCCTACCAGGAAGATCTGAGCTTGGGGAGAAGCCCTGGAGGTGCTAGGCTGCCAGGGCCAATTACCCAGCCTCCCAGGCCTTGGGTTGCAGAAAGTATTTTCCAGCATTGTGTTGCTGTGGAAACAGGTCTCCCCTGGCTGATAGGTTTGCACATTTTGAGGGTCTCCCAGTCATGAGTAGCCAAGATTAGAATTGTCTAACTGTCTCATGGAGACTTTAAAGGCCAATGGGGTCAAGGACCATGTTGGGGGCCACAGTGTGCAAGTGGCATACCCAGGTCAGACCTCTGGGTGGAAGACGGACAGCTTTGGGTCTTTGAAAAGACCTCTTTCTCTCTTTTGCTTAATCAATACAACCATAATGCCCATTATTGTTCTTCATGCCCTATGCAAAGCTCTAAGTATTCTGGATGCAGGGGTATCACCAGGCCCCAGCCCTATTACTAATCCAAGCTATCCCCACTTACGGCCATGGGAGATTCCTTGAACCAGTGGGAAGCGAGGAAAGATACAACACCTTGCACCCCAGGGCCAAACGCACAGAGCCCTGTGCATCACCAAGTGGGGCAGAGGTCTGGACTTGGGTCTGGAGTTACCCAGAATGCTCCAGGATATGGGGACTACTTTGTGATCCACAAAGCTCCCTATTCCAGGAGAAGTGCGCAGAAGCAGAGACTGGGGTATCAGGAAGGAAGAAAAAAGAGGGATCCGTAAGATTCATCTCCATGCCCCCAGATTCTAAGATCTCCTGATTTGATGATCAGACCACTCTGCTTGTGAAAGGTTATCCTCCAACCTCAGCGTCACTGGTTGATGTTAAGAACTATTTTTCCTCTCTTTCTTTCTCTTTCCCTATCATTGAAAAAACAATTTTTTCCCTACTTATAAAGGTATTGTATGTAATTCTAAAATTTGGAAAGTACAGAAATATAAAAGATAAAGTTTAAAACTGCCTGATTTCTTGCAAATCATTGTCGTATTTCCTTCTAGAAATGTATTTTTGCTTTTATAAAAATACGACCACACCATACACATCTACTTTTCTTTTAACTTAATGACATTTCCCACGATATCAAATTATTTTTCATAGCTGCATGATAATTCATCAAATGGATGGATTATTATTTCCTTATCCAGTTCCTTTTTATTGGGGCTTCCTTCTCTGAATCACATCTCCTTTTCTTTCTCTTCTTCCTTGTCCTCCTTAGCCCACAATGCCTTTAAAAGCACTGAGGTGATGAGTGTTGAAAATAAACAATGGCTCATAGCCCAGAGGTTGACTAGCAACCAGACTGAAACTGGTAAGGAGGAAGATGTGGCGGCCTCAGTCACTAAAGTGGCATGGTGGGGAACAGGTAGAGGTAACTGGATAGACTCTATAGTGTAGGACCCATTTCACCTTTGAGAAGGATGAGCCTCTAACTCTGGGATATGTGGATCTCTGGATGGAGTTATGGACCAAAGTTCAAAGTTCATGCACAGAGCGCAAGGGATGAAGCTGGAAATACTTACTTCCCAACACTATAATTTTCCTGCGAGTATCCTCACTCAAGAAGGGCTTCATGAGGTTGTATCCCACAGGGAACAATTTGGTGGCTGGAGAGATATAAGCGGGATAATGGGGAAAATTACTCCATTTGGCTACTCTCTCCATAACAGTCTTAATCAACAGTATGGAGGCATCATGAATTACTTTGGCAAGTTCCAATGCCCTGCACCTGACAACCCACCCAATCAAATCGTCAACAAAAACAACAAGCAGCCAACCAACCAACCATACAATCAATCATCCAATGTATCAAACAAGCCAACAGATAACCAATCAATTCACCTTCTCACCAGTGCATCAATCAGCCTACCAACCAAACAGCCAACCACCAAATAGTCAACGAACAATCAACTGTCAATCAGTAAACCAATCAGCCAATTAAACTAGCTAACTGCCCAACCAACTGCCCTTTCCAGCCAGTCAACCGTTCAAATAGGCAGCAGTCAACCGTCCAATATCCAGCCAAACATCAAACCAGCCAACCAACTAACCAACCTGCCAACTAGCCTCTCACCCACATAGCCAAGCAAAATGCTAACTAGTCAATCAGTCTACAAAGCTAACAACTATCTTACCAACCATTACTCAGTCAACTAGCCAGTCAACCAACTGGCCAGTCAAGTGGACAACCAACTAAGCAGTGAATCAATCTACCAGTCAACCACCAAACATACATCCATCATTCCATCCACCTACCCACCCAGACAACAACCTTCCAAAGAGCTATTGAGTTTCTACCTGGCTCCAGGCCTGTGAGGGATACAACAGAAGTGGAGAATCAGAGGCCCTACCTTCAAGGAGAACACAACCCAAGGAAAAGAGGATGAACACATACAAGACAACTGGAGGCCCCAAGAAGGCAGTAAATAGGGAAGGACAGAAAGAGCTGCATCAGTTGCCAATCCCAGAGGCAATTTAGGGAGGAGAGATAATGTGGATGGGGAAGCAAGGGGAGATTCCTGAAAAAGCTGATGTTGGAGCTGTCTCTTCCTGAAGTAAAGCCAACCATAGAAGTTACCATCTATGGAACACTTACTCTGTGTCAGGTCTCTGAGTGATCTGCATGCAGCCAAGCAACCAACCTGCCTCATTTCTACCCAGGGAAGAAGGCACTATTATTGTCCCCAGGGTACAGATGAGGAAATGGAGGCACAGGGGAGTGATGTCATCTGCCACACACCTTTCACAATGAGCATAAACTTCAGGGTCTCTGGGTAGTTCTCTTCAAGGAGGCCAAAGAACTGTGGAACCAAGAAAGACCCCATCAGCACTCACACTTCATCTTCTCTTACCCTCATTGCCTTCACAACCTTCCCTCTGGAGGGTTCAGAGGGCTGTGGAGGGTTTCCCTTCTTCCCATCACCTTCACTGGCCCCTGGAGGAAACCTTCTCACTACAGATTGTTGCAACCATGCCCTAATAATAATTACATAATAATAATCATTTTAAGAATAAATGTTATAGCAATGGAAGTTTGGTAATAATAATGACTACTATTGGGAGTTCCCATTGTGACTCAATGGGTTAAGCACCCAACTAGTATCCATGAAGATGTGGGTTCAATCCCTGGCCTGGCTCAGTGGGTTAAAGGGTCTGGAGTTGCTGCAAGGTATGGCATAGTTTGCAGATGTGGCTCAGATCTGGCATTGCTATAGGTCAGCAGCTGCAGCTCCAATTCGACACCTAGCCTGGGAACTTTCATAAGCCACAGGTGTGGCCCTAAAAAAAAATAATGACTACTATTTATGAAACATTCACTATGTGCCAAGCACTATGTATATACTTTACATATCGGCTCAATGAATATCCCTACATCCATCTGAAATGCAGGCTTAGTATCTCTGTTTTATAGGTGAGGAAGTGAAGTATGGAGGGACAAAGTGACTTGATGGAGTCACAGAGCTAGGGACGACTGGCTGGGAAGGGTTTGTCAGAAACTTCCCCTGAGGTCTCAGTACAGTGTTGTCCCTGATGCCTGTTCTGTGAAATCTCCTGGGGAACATAACTTTGGGTCCTGAGTTGCAGTGATGGGTCCCAGGAAGGCCACCACCTTTCACCAGATCCTGGCTCTGAATGAGCAGTGAGGTCACAGCAGGCCAAGCTTGTCGCTGAAGCAAGCAGGGGCACCCAGGGGCCTTTTCCTCACCTCCTGGTACACTTCTACCAGAGGTTTCCAGAAGTGCTTTAGTCCCAGGCCTTCACAGTCAAATATCATCACGATGGTCTCAATTTTCCTCCCCAGCTGTGAAGATGAGAGCAAGGATTAGGGTGCAGGCTCAGAACTTGGGAGATGGTGACCCCAGCACATTACCCCTCAGGGCTTCTCCCAGCTTCCTACTCTGTCCTCAGAGGGAACAAGTGAGCCGGACACTGAATGTATAACATATAGCTCAATAATCCACAGGTCTTGTCCTTAAAGAGCTTACAGTCTGGTTGGGGAGACTGACAAACAACCAGGTCACCATGGTCATAGTCTAGAGGTGAGTGCTGTGATGGGATAGCACGGGATCTGTGGGAACACATTAACCCAGATGTGGGCCTAAGAGAAGGTGACAGTTTGAGAACTGAAAGATAGGAGAAAGCCAAGGGAATTATGGGAGGAAAGTGTGTGTCCTGGGGATCAGGTTACCTAGAGGGAACAGCAGGAACAAAGACTCAGAGGCAGTAAAAACAGCATTGCTAAGAAATAGGCATTTGGCTCTATATGCCACTGGCCATATACTTGTATTACCTAATTTAATCTTTGCAACCATTATTGTCCTTCCCCCCTTTTTTTCTTTTTAGGGCTGCACCTGTGGCATATGGAAGTTCCTGGGCTAGGGACTGAATCGGAGCTGCAGCTGATGGCCTACTCCACAGCCACAGCAACGCGGGATCCGAGCCATGTCTGCAGCCTACACCAGAGTTTATGGCAATGCCAGATCCTTAACCCACTGAGTGAGGCTAGGGATTGAACCCACATCCTCATGGATACTAGTAAGGTTCTTAACCCTCTGAGCATGACAGGAACTCCTACCATTCCCGTTTTGCAGGGCAAGGAAACAGGGTCAGAGGGGTGAGGTGACTTCCAAGGTGGCACAGCTAGGAAGCAGCAGAGCTGCTGTTCGACCCCAGAACCCTCTGACTGTGACAGCAGAGAGCACAGGTGTGTTCCTGGGACCGTGCTTCCTGGCAGGCTCACCCGCTCTGTCTGCAGGTCACATTCATGCAAGATGCGCTCACAGTCCCTCATCTTGGTCTTGAGCAGGTCCTGCTTGGTGACCGAGAAGAGCAGGCCCTTGGGGTCAAGTGGCCCGATGATGTCATACCACACAGGGCAGCCGTCACGGTCATAGCCGCACAGTCCCCCAGGCATGTACTTCTGGATCACCTGGACACGGAAAGACACAAAACTTGGCATTACGTACCTCCCCAGAGACCCCCAGGCCAGGCTGCCCTGGATGGCCCCACACATACCATGGTGCAAGCACTGTCCCGCCCCTGGAAGGTGGCACTACTGTCTGGGTGAGAAAACTGAGGGCCTTGCAGGGGAGGGCCTTGCTCATATCAGGGACATGACAAAGCCAGGCCTCAGCTGGGCATACAGGAGACCTCTGGGCTCCTTAGTTCTATTCCTAGTGTCTCCCCTGTCCTTTTCCATGGAAAAGAATTGGGCTTAATGATTAACATGGATTCCGAAGGTCAGCAGACCTGGTTCGGAAACAGACATTACTGCTTCCCTGCTGTGCATCCTTGAGCAAGTGACGCCACCTCTCTGAGCCTCATTCCACCTCCTCTGTTGGGGAAAGTCCCCAAGATCACACTGGCAAAGCATAGCGCCTGGCCCAGAGCTTGTGTTCCACAAATGAAACTAGCACCCTTGCTTTACTAAGATGCCAATGGTGAGATAGTTCTCCCCAGCTCCCTGATGGGCTAAGTTTCTTTCCCACCCAGGCAGGATACTTTGAGCAAGGCCCTAGGCATAAGAGCTCAAAGCCACAAGACATCAGTGGTGGCGAAGAGCTTGGGTCTGGAGGGTAGATAGGCTTGAGCTCAAATCCCAGCTCCACCTTGGGGCTCTGGGACTTGGCGTAGGCTGCTTAACCATTGCCGGGCCTCGGTATTCTTGTATTACACTAGGGACAATGGTACCCACTTCATGGGGCTATAAGCTCATGCAGTTTGAGCCCTAATTCAGGCTTGGACCTCATAAGCCCCCAGAAAAAAACTCATAATTATTACAAGAGAGGTGCCTGTAGGCCTGGGGGGTTCCACAGGCCTCTGAGGCTTGCTGCCTTCCACTCATGGTCCTCCAGTGATTCAGAGGCTGCTTGGGTGGTATGTCTATAAAAGAGTGGGGTGTATGGGGGGGGTGTTGGCTCACCTCAGGGGGCTGCCAATCAAGGATGTGGTCGATGTCCATGGTCTTCCGGAACTCCATGTACTAAAAGGGAGATAAGTGGTGAGGCCCCCACTGGGCTCCCAGCACCACTGAGGAGGGGATAAGGGTAGAGGCTGGAGGCACAGATTGCCCTCGACAAAGCCCTTCACCAAATTTCTAGGGGTGATTGGTCTCACCTTGCGGAGCATGGCCTCTGATTTCTGCAGGTCGAAGTTCCGAGCTGTGGGAAGATGGAAGGAAGGCGTGGGGTGGGAAAGAGGCTGCCTTGCAGTAATCCTCTCCTGGTCCTGGGCAGTGGGGAGCTATGGAGGGCACTGGGGGCTTGGGTGGGACTTTCCTTTCCTGTCCCCTCCCCTCTCCTGGACCTGAACATATGAAGCAAGATGGTATGGTCAGCACCCGACAACCATGGGTTCTAGGGCAGTTGGGACCAGGCCCCTCTCTCTGCCCCCTACCCTGACCTCTCCCACCTCTGCCCTCACCTCGGAGCCAGCGCAGAAGGAAATAGTCATCTGGGTTGGGCAGCGCAGGCAACACGTCTTGGACATTTTCTCTGAACTGGGAAGAGAGTTGTTGGTTGGAAGAATTTTTTGCACTGAGCCTTGGCCCTAGACTCAATGACTGTTTTCAGCTTTCCTCCTTTTTTTTTTTCCCACATGCAGTCTGGGCCACAGTGATAAAAGGATGGTGGGCAGATGGATGGGTAGGTGAATGGAAGGAAGAGTTGACGGTGAGTAAATAGAAGAAAGGATGGATAAAAAAATAAGGAGAAATAAACTAATGATGGATGGACAGAAGGAGAGATGAGTGGGCAAATGGATAGAGGAGGGATAGATGGGTGGGTGAGGGTGGATGGAAGAAAGGATAAATGGGTGAGCAGTGGGTAGGTGGAATGGAGTATGGATGTATTCTTTAGTTCTTTCCCCACCAAGGCTTCTATCTTTTTCCCATCCCATTTTCTCCCTTCCTCCTTCCAACCTTCCTTTCTCTTTTTCTTTTCTTTCCTTCCTTCTTTCTTTTTTTTTGTCTTTTGTCCTTTTTAGGGCTGCACCTGCGGCATATGGAGGTTCCCAGGCTAGGGGTCGAATTGGAGCTGTAGTATACCACAGCTGGTCTATCCCACAACTACAGCAAAGCCAGATCCGAGCTGCATCTGTGACCTACACCACAGCTCACAGCAACGCTGGATTCTTAACCCACTGAGAAGGGCCCGGGATCGAACCCCCAACCTCATGGTTCCTAGCTGGACTCATTTCCACTGCACCACGATGGGAACTCCTTTTCCTTTTTCTTCTTTCTTTATTTCTATTTTTATTTTAAAAAACTTTATGGCCATACCCATGGCATTTGGAAGTTCCCAAGTGAGGGACTGAATCCAAGCTGCAGTGTGACCCATGTCATAGGTGTGGCAATGCTGGATCCTTAATCCACTGTGCCGAGCCGGGATCAAACCCACAGCACAGCAGTGACAATGCCAGATCCTTAACCCACTGAGCCACCAGGGAACTCCTCCATCCCATTTTCTATGAAAACATGGTTAGTGATTATGCATCCTTTCCCAATGACCATAGGATGACAATACACCCTGCCCTGTCTCTCAGCTCTTACAGACAGGTCACCTTTCAGGGTTCCAGGGAGTGAAGGGGAAGAGAGGCAGAGGGCAGAGCATCAGTATCTTCAGTTCCTACCTAGGGGGATGTGGGAGGGGGTATGTCAAATAAAGCTCTCTGTGTCTGGCTCATGGATGAGCGGTCAGGCTTGATCTGGCACCCACACTGTTGCCTGGAGGTAGTGCTGTTCCCTCAAACCCCTGCCCTGGACAGGGCTAATGCCACCGGGTCCTGTAGGACCTGACCCTGGGTGAGGTGACAGCAAAGAAACAATGTCGAGGCCATGCTGGGCAAACAGAGTCAGTGGCAGGGTTTCAGCCACCACATTCCCTCTGCCCTTCAGCCCTTTCCCCTTGGCTCTCACCTTGGCCAGGGTCTCTGCCTGCTTGGGGCTCAGGTCTCCGACTCTGCCGCTCATGATGCTGGGTAAGGCTGGAGGAGTGGGGGCCACTGTAGGCAGAGGCCAAGTCTGGTCCGTAGCCCTGACCAAGCGGGGCCTTTTGCCCCTGCTCCTAGGTGTGGCCACAAGTACCTCCTCCTTGGTTAGCCACTGGATTGCATATTACATAATTGGGATTAAGTGAGGTCCCGTGCTTGGCTCTGGGACAGTTCTGGGGGGCAGGCGGGCCCAGGAGGGCATGCCAGAGGTCCCCTGCCAGGTGGAGGAGTCTTGTGGGGAATGAGGCTGGTCTCCCATGGCATGCCTGTAGAAACCACCCAGTGCTCCCAGGTCCCCAAGGAAGGGGGGATTTCAGTGGGAGGAGGACTGCTTCCTACAAGCACTTTTCTCTGTGACCCTATCTCACTCATGAAGAAACCCCATGCCTAAGAGTCTACAAAGGTCAACGTCACCAGCTCTGATGGCTAGGAATCAGGGACCTGGTCAGTCTAGTAAACAGTTTATTTACTTTCTCGGGGGAGGACACTTGTGTCCTCTTTCAAAAAAGTGTCCATATTCAAGGGGCAGGAAAACAGAACTCAAAAAGTGTCCTTGCTGAAAGTCTGTTTTCCCACAGAGCTGCTGCTACTTTTCCTATTTTTCAAATCCTATCCTGCAGTGTTGGCCCTGCAGCTTCAAAACAGGGAAGAGCTGAGCACGCCCACCCTGCTGCCCTCCCTTCTCATTGCTAAGGTCATGAGGACACAAGGGGCCGTGTCCAGGATCCCACATCTCCTGGGTCCTAAGGGAGAGGTGGGGCATATCGATGCCCTTGAAGAAATAAGGGTGCTCCCTGGGATTTTAAACACCTGATCAGTGAGGGGTGTCCACCACTTATCTCAGGTGATGACGGAAGCCCACTAGGTTCTCCTGTCCTTTGGTTTCTGTCAAGCTGCTTGATGTTCCCTCATCAGACATACCTGAAAGACTCGGCCCTGCTCCCCACCCCCCCATAAGATCTCTCTTTTCAGATGATGTCTTGGAATGCCACTTGTGCCTTTTATAGGATGGTGCTATCAATGCTTGCCCTGTCTACCTTATGCAGTTGGAAGGAAGATCTAATGAAACACTATAGACTGTCAAGGGTTGTGCACATCTAAAGGATTTTCTCCAGCCGTCAGAAGCTTTGAGAAGGCAAGGCCACATTGTCAACAAATGCTTATAAGGAAATCATGAACGAATCTGTTTGAGATGACAGCACCGCCAGGCCACACCTTCCAGGTCTTGAGGGGGTCCACCCAGGTTTAAACTTTCCCCTGGTCTAGCCTCAGCCCCAGCAGCTGAACTAGCTCAAGCTCTGCTTCCCAGGGCTCTCCCAGGTCCCCTACCCCCAGGGCATCCTGGGTACCCACCCCCAGTATCCTGGGATCTCTTTAGGCCAGCTGATGTGAGTTAGTGCTGACACCTGCTTGCTCTGGGCCCTGACAGAACTGGGTCCAGAAGGAGAAGGGGGGCCATTCTGGGCTGTCTCCCTCTGTCCAGGGCAACTGCCATGGGCACTCAGGAGCAGTTAGGTAACTCTCCACACCTTGGTCCCACCCCACTTCACATTCCAGGCTCTTTCTGAGGCGGCCACCCCCACCCACTTCCCACAAGGCGGGCAGCATGTGGAGATTGGGTTCCTCCACTCCCCTCTCATTAGTCCCTAATCCTGCCTGTTTCTCACCAGTCTCTGTTCTCACACTAATCCCTCTAATGTGAGGCGCCCCAATTACCTCTGGGGACATCAGAAGCTGGGCAGGGAGGTCCAGGAGGAGGAGCTGGGAGTCTTCAAAGACACCCCTAAGCACTCTTCCCAACCCAGACACAAATAGACACAGAGCACCTACTGTGTGCCCACATCATCATCATCATCCACAGTGCCATCCAATGGAACTTTCTGTGATGATGGAAATATTCTGTATCTGGGCTATGTCCCATTGGACATCAATGGTAGCCAGTTGTGACATGTGAAATGTGGCTAGTGAGACTGAGGAACTCAAGTTTTAACTACATCAAATCTTGTAGTTCCCATCGTAGCACAGTAGAAACAAATCCGACTAGGAACCATGAGGTTGTGGGTTCGATCCCTGGCCTCACTCAGTGGGTTAAGGATCTGGCGTTGCTGCGAGCAGTGGTGTAAGTCACAGATGTGGCTTAGATCTGGCATTGCTGTGACTGTGGCACAGGCCAGTGGCTGCAGCTCTGATTTGACCCCTAGCCTGGGACCCTCCATATGCCATGGGTGTGGCCCTAAAAAGCAAAACAAAACAAAAACAAACAAAAAGACCCCCAAAACATTAAATCTTGATTAATTTTACTTTAGATTGCCCCATGTGGCTCATGGGTACCATATTAGCACAGATCTACTGCATTTATTGAAGGCATATTACATGCCAGGCCCCACACTAAGTGCATCACCTCATTTAAACCTCAGATTCCGCCCCAGAGAGGTAGGTACCATTATTGAGCCCATTTTACAGACAGGCAAACTGAGGTGGAGAGAAGTAACTTATCCAGAGTTAAGTCCATGCAATTAACCACCCTGCTGTCTCATTGGAAGCTATCCTGAAGTCTCAGCTCTGGGAGCCTCCACCCTAATCAGGCATTGAAGTCACCCCAGTGGGATGCAGGTGGCAATGAGCCAGACCATGAAGAAAGGGAGGATGACAATTAGTGGAGTCTGGGGTAGAGGAAAGGGCATCCAAAGTGGAGGGGATGGTATGGGCCAAGGTGTGGAGGTAGGAAAGTGAAAAGCACAGGGAGGGCAAAGTTTTAGAGCTGAGGACATTACAATTACAGTAAACAAGATGGATTGGGTCCTTGCCTGCACAAAACTCACAATCTCCCATTTGTTGAGCATTTCCTCTGTGTTGAGCACATTACATCATTATCAAACCATCTAGGAACAAGTAGAGGTATCCCCATTTTACAGTCAAAAGATATGAAAAGTCAGAGAGATTAAGAAACTTTTCTGAAGTCACACAGCCAGGAAATAAGAAGCCTGTCTGACTTTAGAGCCCTTTATGGGAAATATAGCCCAGCTGAGCCTTCCCCTAGAGGGTTTAACATTGTGCCTGGAACACAGCAAGTGCCCGACAAAAGGTCTAAATCACCATGTGTGTTAGGAAGCCTGGACCCACCCACCTCAGGCAATAGTGTGTCTCGGGCCAGGAGAATTAATTCCCCTCCTTTGAAATAAAGGCAGAAGGCAGAGAAGAACGCCTACCCCCACCCCTACCCCTAGTACCTGTCTTCTCCAAGTCCTAGATTGCCAAGCCCTCAGGGGACCATGGCAACAACAAGGACACAAGCAAACAACAGCAGAGAGATAGGGCCACTCACTCCATACCCTGGAACCCCTCCTTCCAGGAGTGGGTTGCTAGGAAATGAGAAATGCGTTCCTACCAGAACCAGTTGGGTGAGTACAGAGGGGGCCCAGGGGGGAGGGCCTTGGAAGCCTCGCCAAGGGGCAAACATTTCTGGGAAGAGGTAAGCAGGGGTGGGGTTCAGATCACACTAAGGTGAGGTGAAGGTGGCCTAAAAAGAGGAGATGGAAAGGGAACGTGGTGGGAGGCACCTCACTAGAGTCCCAGTGGTGCCCTGGGATAGCCTACTTTCCCTCTTTCTACTCTTGGGCAGTTTCATCTCCTTTTTTAATTAAAAAAAAAAAAAGTTTTTTCTTGAAGTATGACGTAATTCTCATATCATGAATTCACCATTCTTAAAGTGCATAATTCAATGATTCTTTGGTGTAGTCACTAGATTGTGCAACCATCACCACTAACTGCGGGACATTTTCATTATCTGTCCCCAAACCCTGTACCCATTAGCAATCATTCCCCCATTTCCTGTGCCCGTGCTTCAGCCTCTGGCAACTAGCACTTTCTATCTCTATATTTTTCCTATTCTGGATATTTCATATAAAAAAAATCATACAGTATATGATCATTTGCGACTGGCTTAACCCAGCAGAATATATACAAGGTTCATCCATGTTGTAGGAGGTAACATTCCTTTTTATGGTGGAATAATTTAATTTTGTATAAATAAATCACATTTTGTTTATCCATTTGTCAACTGATGGACATTTGGTTATTTCCACTTTTTGGCTATTATGAATAATGCTGCTATGAATATTTTTGTACATGTCTTCACTTCTTTTGGGTACATCTTTAGGAGTAGAATTGCCAGTTAATATAGCAATCCCATGTTAAATATTTTGAGAAACTGCCAAACTGTTTTCCAAAGTACCTGCATCATTTTATTTTATTTTATTTTATTTTATTTTTTTGTCTTTTTGCCATTTCTTGGGCCGCTCCCACGGCATATGGAGGTTCCCAGGCTAGGGGTCGAATCGGAGCTGTAGCTGCCAGCCTACGCCAGAGCCACAACAAAGCGGGATCCGAGCCGAGTCTGCAACCTACACCACAGCTCATGGCAATGCCGGATCGTTAACCCACTGAGTAAGGGCAGGGATCGAACTTGTAATCTCATGGTTCCTAGTCGGATTCGTCAACCACTGCGCCGCGACGGGAACACCCTAATTTTTTTTCCTTTTTTTTTTTTTTACCTGCATCATTTTACATTGCCCCCAAACAATGTGTGAGGGTTCCTTTTCCATTTTCTTATTTTGCTAATATAGCCTCCTAGTGGGTGTGAGGTTTTTTTGTTGTTTTTTTTGTTTGTTTATTTTTTGTTTTTTTGTCTTTTTAGCTATTTCTTGGGCCACTCCTGTGGCATATGGAGGTTCCCAGGCTAGGGGTCGAATCGGAGCTGTAGCCACAGGCCTACGCCACAGCCACAGCAACGTGGGATCCGAGTCGAGTCTGCAACCTACACCATAGCTCACGGCAATGCCGGATCCTTAACCCACTGAGCAAGGGCAGGGACTGAACCCGCAACCTCATGGTTCCTAGTCGGATTCGTTAACCACTGCGCCACGACGGGAACTCTGGGTGTGGTTTTGAATTGCCATTTCTCTAATGACTACAGTTCTTAAGCATCTCTTCATGTGCTTATTGGCCATTTGTATATCCTCTAGGAAGAAATGCCTATTCAAAATTTTTATGTCTTTACCGAATTTTAAATTGGGTTGTCTTTATTGCTGACCTGTAAGAATTCCTTATGAGTTCTGGATTTTAATCCTTTATCAGGTATAGAATTTGAGAATATTTTCTTCTATTCTGTAGGTTGTCTTTTCACTTTTTTTTTTTTTTTTTTTTTTTTGCTTTTTAGGGCCACACCCACGGCATATGGAGGTTCCCAGGCTAGGGGTCGAATCAGTTGCAGCTGCCGGCCTATACCAGAGCCACAGCAACTTGGGATCTGAGCTGAGTCTGTGACCTACACTACAGGTCACTACAACACCAGTTCCTTAACCCACTGAGTGAGGCCAGGGATTGAACCTGCATCCTCATGGTTCCTAGTCAGGTTCATTAACAGCTGAGCTACAAAGTAAACTCCTGTCTTTTCATTTTCTTTAGCGTCCTTTTTTTTTTTTTTTTTCTTTAGTGATCTCTGGTGTGCAAAAGTTCTAAAATTTGATGAAGTCTGACATTTTTTTTTCTTTGCTTTTTAGGGCTGCACTTGTGTCATATGGTGGCTCCTACGCTAGGGGTCAAATCTGAGCTGTAGCTGCTGACCACAGCCACAGCAAAGCAGGATCTGAGCCCCGTCTGTGACCTACAACACAGCTAACGGCACTGCTGGATCCTTAACCCACTGAGTAAGGCCAGGGATCGAACCTGCCTCCTCATGGATACTAGTCAGATTCGTTAGCCACTGAGGCACGACGGGAACTCCTGACGTCTTTCTTAAAAATTATTATTGCTGATGCTTTTGGTGTCATAATAAGAATTACCTCCATGTTTTCTTCTGAGAGTCTTCCAGTTTTCACTCTTATATTTAGGTCTTTGATCCTTGTTTGTTTGCTTAACTTTTTATGCGTGTGGTAAATATGCATACAATCTGCTGTTTCAGCCATTTTTAAGAGTACAGTTCAATGGCATTAAGCACATTCACACTGTTGCACAACCATCACCACCATCCATCTCCAAAAAGTTTTCATCTTCCCAAACTGAAATTCTGTACTCATTAAACATTAACTTCCCATTTCCCCTCCCCTCAAGCCCCTGTGAGGCTGGCACAGCCTACAAAAAATTCCTGGGCAGTCAAAATAGAATCGGGGCAACAAAATAAAGTCTAACCTTATTTTTTTCTTTTCTTTTATGCTTAGTCTTGTCTCCTTCTCTCACAGGGGGTCGCGTGCAGGGGCCTCATATCAGGCACTTGTCCAGAGGCCCTGGTGCGCAATGGTTGCTCCTCAGACCGCGTGCAGAAAGGCTGCAAATGCCACTCAATTCAAGATGGCGCCGGTGCGCGAAGCGCAGAGCCGCTGCACCTGGCCCTGCAATCTGGCGTCCGTGCGCAGCCCGCCTGCGCAGACCCTCTAGAACCCTGACCCCTCCCCGCTGCGGAGCCCCTATAAAGCAGCGCAGCTGAGGGCATATTGGGTGAGCGTGTGCTTTAGAGCCGAGCTCGCACCTCTCTTTTCTTTGCTCAAAGTCTGAAGTTTTCCTTTGCTTTTGAACCAAACTCAGTCTCGTTCTAGACACTGGGCAGAAGGGCCTTTGTTGGGGCCCAACTAGAAAGGGTCAGCAATACTGGCAACTACCACTCTATTTTCTGTCTGTGTGAATTTGACTACTCTAGGTGCTTCTTAAAAGTAGAATCATACGATATTTGTCCTTTTGTGACTGGCTTGTTTTGCTTAGTTTAATATCATTAAGGTTATCAAGGTTCATTTATGTTGTAGCACGTCAGGATTCCCTTCTTTTTTTGGCTGCCCTGTAGCATATGAAGTTCCCGGACCTGGGATCAAATCCCAGCCACAATTGCAAGGTACGCTGCACCTATGGCAACGCCAGACCCTTACCCCCCTGTGCTGGGCCAGGGATCAAACCTTTGTCTGGCACTGCAAAGACCCTGCTGATCCCATTGTGTCTTAGAGGGGTGCCCTCCTTCCTTTTTTAAAGCTAAATAATATCCATTGTAGGAATAGACCACATTTTGTTTGTCCAGTCATTTATTAATGGATGCCTGGATTGTTTCCACCTTTTGGCTATTATGAATAAAACTGTTATGAACATTCATACACAAACATCTCTTCAAGTCCCTGCTTTCAGTTCTTTTGAGTATATATCCAAAAGAAGAATTTCCAGATCATAAGGTAATTCTATGTTTAACTTTTTGAGGAGCTGTCATACTGTTTTGCACAGTGTCTGCACAATTTTACACTCCCAGTAGCCATGCACATGTGTTCTAGTTTCTTTACATTCTCACCAACACGTATTATTTTCTGCTATTTGATACTAGCTATCCTCAAGGGTGTGAGGTGGTGTCTTATCACGGCTTTGAATTGTATTTCCCTAATGATAAGTAATATTCAGCATCTTTTCATGTGCTGTTGCCCATTTGTATATCTTCTTTGGAGAAAATTTGAAAGAAAATTTAAGTCCTTTGCCCTTTTTTTAATGAGGTTATTTTGTTGTCATTATTGAGTTATAGGAATTCTTTATATATTTTGGACATTACTCTCATTACATATGTGATTTGCAATGATTTTCTTCCATTTCATTGGTTGGGAGTTCCCGTCGTGGCTCAGTGGTTAGTAAATACGACAAGGAACCATGAGGTTGCAGGTTCGATCCCTGGCCTTGCTCAGTGGGTTAAGGATCCGGCGTTGCTATGAGCTGTGGTGTAGGTCACAGACGCAACTCAGATCCTGCATTGCTATGGCCCTGGCATAGGCCAGAAGCTACAGCTCTGACTGGACCCCTAGCCCAAGAACCTCCACATGCCCCGGGTGTGGCCCTAAAAAGACAAAAAGAAAAAAAATTTCAGTGGTTGCCTTTTCACTCTGTTGATAGGTCCTTTAAATTTTGATGGAGTCTAATTCATCTATTGTTTCTTTCGTTACCTGGGCGTTTGGTGTCATACTCAAGAAATCATTGCCAAATCCAGCGTCATGAAGCTTCTTCCTTATGTTTTCTTCTATGTATGGTACCCTTGCTACTTATCACAGGAATGGGTTGCTATGGTGATAGCATGGTGGAGGACAATTAAAGAGCTTGCAAAGTGGAGGAGCTCATACACTCTCCAAGGTTGGACCTGGCACATTCCTTCTCACAATATCTGGGGCACCCTAAGGGCAGGGAGTGTCCCAAGTTCTTCATGCCAAACTGGTCTCTGCTTTCATTGCCATTCTTGGGGAACATGGGGTGCCCAAGACTACTGTGGGGGAGGCTACTGGGGATGATCACAAACTGCCAAGCAGCTGTAATTCCCCTTCCAACACTGAGCAAATAATTCTCAAACATTTCAAAAATATATGGTGCAGAGTTCCCATTGTAGCTCAGTGGGTTAAGGACCCAATGTAGTCTCCATGAGGATGAGGATTTGATCCCTGGCCTCACTCAGTGGGTTAAGGATCCAGCATTGCTGAAAGCTGCAGTGTAGTTCACAGATAAAGCTTGGATCTGGCATGGCTGTGTATGTGGTGTAGGTTGGAGTCTGCCCCACCCATTCAACCCTTAGCCTGAGGACTTCCATATGCCTCATGTGCAGCTGTATAAAGAAGAAAAAAATGTATGATGCTGAAATATCAGCCTGGGTAGCTGGGTTTGAATCCTGGCTTCTCCTCTAATGTGCTATGTGAGCTTGAGTCTCAGATTTCTCATCTGTAAATAGGGGCTAATAACTTATAGGGTGACTGAGATTGTTAGAAGAAGTCAGTAAGGTACCTCATCTACCACCTGGCACGTTGTAAGTGATCAATAGTGTTGGCTTTTATGGTTATTACTGGGCTTCTCGCCCAGCCTGCCTTCAGCTCCAGGACAAAAGCACAGCTAGGCAAGCCCATCCTTTCTGGTGCTTTCTTCATTCTACGACTGTTCCGCCCAACTCTCTGCCTGGGTCTCTCCAAAGTGCTGAGTCATGTTGCCAGGATCTGCCCTTTGGCCATGTTCCTGGGATGAACCAAACTCTGGGGGTGGACAGGTGAGGGCCACAGGGCTCTGGAGCTAGACATCCTGAATTCCAGCCCTGGCGCCTCCACTGAGCAAATGACTATGTCTCTGAGCCTTGCTTTCCTCCCCTGTAAAGTAGGAATGACTATATTTATTTCTTAAAGCTGACACAAGGTTAAACAAGATAGCATAGATGAGGCAGCAGGTAAATGATTTCTTAAGTTCTTTGCAAGGCTTTATTCTGGGGAGTGTAGCCTGGACTAGTGGCTGGAGGTGAACAGGAGTCAGACACAAGGCAGATGATGACTCCACTGTGTTACAAGCACTGGTCCAGTTGCTCTGAGAGTGTGGAGAAGGCTCCTGAACTTGGCTGGAGGCTGGGTGGGGAAGGGGCTTAGGGAAGGCCTCCCAGAAGAAGTCTCTAGGAGCCTTGAAGGTGCACAGAACATGATTGGGGAGGGAGTGCAGGTTGAGGATACAGCATGAACAAATGCAGGGAGGCAGGAAGGAGCTTGAAGTATTGGTGAGTTCAAGCCAATGCATCAAATTGGGTGGATGTGGGTTAAGTTGCCAGAGAGCCTTTGCAAGTCACCACTGAATGACCCCGCTCAGGGGGAAATAGGGAGCCAGTGAAGGGCTTATGAAGGGAGTGATGGGAGCAGATTTTCATTTCAGAAAGGTTTTTCTGGCTTGCCTGTGGAGTCTGGATAGAAGGGGATGGGAATGATCACAGGGAGACTCACGGATGCCTTTCTACTAATCCAAGCAAAAGGCCCCAACTAGAGCAATGGCCATGGGAGGAAGATGGAGTCCAGAGATACTTAGAAAGCAAGCCAGCAAGCAACACAGCCAGGATCTGAACCCTGGTCAGGCCACCTACCACTCCTGAAAGCCCCAAACAGCTTGGGCCTGGTAACCTTGGTATCTTGGGCTTTGGCTGGTGTAGCAAAGCACCCTATTTGAGCAGAATGTTGAGCGCCACTCCCCCACATTCCTGCTTCTCTGAGGACAGAGACACTGCTGGCCCAACAGCGCCCTCTGATGGCTGAAGGTGAGGTGACCACAGCTCCCCAAGCACCCTGCAGCCCAGGCCTGCGGCAGCCCCCTCTTTTCCGGTAGGAGGTCGGCTCACCAAATTCCAGTGCTGTCTGCACAGATGGGCCTGGGTTCACATCTTACCTCCACCTCTTGGGTTGTGTGAGATGCTCAGTCACTTCCTGCCCTGAGCCTCACTCTCATCTGTAAACTGGGGATGATGCTTCGGCTCAGGCCTGGTGCACAGTAGGTTTGGCGTGGAGCTGGCACCATTATGTTCCACCAAGAGGCACAGATGTCCAGGCAGCTTTGTTCAGACTCTGGGGACCCCATCCCAGGAACCTAGCTCCTCACTCTGTCCCACTGTGCGCCCCCTACCTCAGGCTGGCCCTCCCTGGCAGAGACCCACTTGCCCACATTGACCCTCTCCTTCCCTGAGAGGCAGGGCAGGGGCACTGCTGGGAGCTAACTGGAGCTCTGGCTCCACCTCTGCCATTGGACACGGAATGTTTGGATAAGGCTCTCCTCCTTGCCAAGGCTTTTTTACTGGGTCTGTAAAGTGTAGCTATAATTTCCATGTGCTTCAGGGCTGCATGTAAAGGCACTGTGCAAACTGTGGAGTGCCATGCCATGGAGCTCTGGTGAAGCTGTGACTGTCCCACCAGAGCCCAGGCTGTGGCATGCCCTCCAGCCTGGGCTCTTGGAAGGTGAGCCAGACTTGGGTAGAGATTTGGGGAACAGGAGAGCCTTCTCAAATGCATTCAAAACATCCCTACAGGGAGTTCCCTGGAGGCTCAGTGAGTTAAGGGTCTGGAGTTGTCACTGCTGTGATTTGGGTTGCAGCTGTGGTGTGGGTTCAATCCTTGGTGTGGGAACTTCTGCGTGCCTCAGACATGCCCCCCCCCCCAAAAAAATCAACCCCTACAGTTCCCTCACTTGCAATCCCCCTGCCCCCGCCTTGGAAGATTGTGGAGCTTTCCAGCCAGGAGATGTGCTGGGAACCGCTGGCCCTGCCTCCATTCCTCTGGACAGAAGAGGCCTAGTTATTTTCAACCACCTCATTTTGAGTATGAGTTTTGATCTGTGGCCTCCTGCCAAGATTTTGCCACTCCTTCCTGACAAACAGCACAGCTGTTTTGTAACCTGCATTATAAAATGGTTTTATTAATAACTATCAAATGTGTGGCCACAGCTGTTCACAAAGAAATCATAAACATCAGAGAACCACTACCAGCATCACCCAAGAGCCCTTTCAGCTTTCCTTGGGATTCAACCATCCCACAGCCGCCCCCACCCCATTCCTCAGTCTGGAAGGCTCATGTGCCTCTGGTCACCCCACACATCTCTCAGCTCTCCTCCAGGGGTCCCTTCCTTGGGCAAAGCACATCTGATCCCTCATCAGGCTTCCTGGCTGGAGGTCCCCCTAGAATTTGGCTTCTGCCTCTCCAAGCACACATGGTAGGGACATGCCTACTTGACAATAGATCAGAGGATCATCCAAGTCACTTCTGCCTCCCTCAATACAGGTAAGTTTCCTTTGAGCAGAGTCAGATCAGCCTTCCTGGAGTCCCCAGGGCCTGCAGTGCCTGGCTCTCAATAAATGTTGAATGGGTGAGCCAGCCAAAGTGGACCTACCCCCTTGCCATGTAGTAGATTCTGTTCTCACCTCTGCAGGTATTTCCAAAGCTGCCCTCTCTGCTCAACATGAGTGCTTTCTGCCAGCTCTGGGATGTAGAGGCTCCAGTGCCCACACCTGACCCTGTTACAGACATATTTGTGATCAGAGCCTCAGGGAACCTTTGTACATGGGGCAGAGATATCTTGGCACCTGCTGGGAAACCACTTGAGGAAGTGCTGATGGGGGAAAGGTGGCTAGGGTGGTTAGAAAGGCAAAGTCCACGAACCCTTTATTTTTAGGTGGGGAGCATGAAGGTGGAAGTAAGGCACTGTGATTCCCCATCATGATAACAGTTGGGCCCAGAAAAACCTAGCACAGATTTTCTCCCAGCCCCAGGTGGCCATGTCCTCCATAGCACTGGCTTTTGGCATTTAGTTTCATTTAGTTAGCTTGCTTACTTATTTATTTATATTTTTGGCCATGCCTGAGAATTAGGGAAATTCCCAGGCCAGGAGTTGAACCCATGCCACATCAGTGACAATGTCAGAACCTTAACCCTCTGAGCCACCAGGGAACTCCAAGATAGTCTGCTTTTTATGAGAGCAGAGCCCTGCGTGGGCTCTGTGCTCCACCATGAAAGATGGAGCTGCCACAGATGGAAGGCTGGGGCCCCAAGGATTTTACCTGGTACACTTGAAGACCCCACTTTCCCAAGTCTCATCATGTTTTTGCCTAAGACAGGTCCTGGGAAATAAAGAAATCTCCTATTAACTTGGGCAAAACACAAGAATAAAAATTAAAGCACAGAATTTGAGAGTGGGAAAGGGACTAGAGCTGGGCTTCTTTCTGACAAGAAGCACCTGGACAGTGGTGGCTGAGGTTTCTAGTCCCTGGAAGGGGCCTGGGTGCCAGGATGCTAATGCTTTGCAGCAAGGACTCATTTTATAGGGCCATCTGACCACTCATTCCCAAGGACGTCACCTGGTGGACAGCAGTCCACCCTGTGGGACAGCAGTACAGGGGTGGGGATCCAGAGCTGAGGGCTGAGCCACCCTGGGGTCAGGTCTTCAGAGGTACTGGGGGCCACTGGCCTGGCCAGCCAGAGGGTAGGGGGCAGGATGGGGAGGGGGCAGCACAGCACAGTCTGGGCTTCTAGATCACAGTTAATGGCTTCATTGCCACCTGGTGTCAACCACAGAGCCACAGCCAGATCGGCAGCTTCCTGGGCTCCTTCCTGGGCTCCTTCCTGGGCGTGGACTGCCCTGCTGGGTGCAGTCCTTCCAGCAGAGCAGGTGATGGTCCTGACAGTGGGCTTTGGGCCCCAGGAGAGCCAGCCTTTGAGAAACAGAAGCCTTTACTGGCCAACCGCTGAGTTGCATTTGGAGCGGGGGGAGGGGGGGATGGGCAGCCAAGCTTCAGATGTCCCCTTGGTGAGACAAAGGTAAAGGAAGAGCCTGACGGTTCTCCAAGAAGCAAGTCAGACTCTAGGATGAGTGCCCTGGGATGGCAGCTCCACTCTGCATCCCAGCATATTTGTTCCACCTCCCTGCAGCTCTGTTTCTGTCCTGGCCTCTCCTCAGAGCTGGGAAGAACCCAAGCTGAATGTCGGCTAGATCACAGCAGGTGGCAGGGGTGGGGGTGACCCTGGGAATGCCCTGGAGACTCAGTTGCACCCTCTCAGCTGTGCATAAGGCTGAGCATGGCTCTTCCTCCTGATGACTTTACTTGCTAGGTCTCACTCTTTGTTTCTGATTTTCCCTTCAAAGGTGGTAGAACAACCCTGGAAGGCTGGTGGTTGGAACCAAGACCCTCAGCATTGCCTGTCCCTCCACCCAGTGGCTTCCAGCTGACCCTGCCCAGCCCTGCTGAGCCCCTACATGCAGAGAATGGGGCTTCCCTGCCCTTCAGGCCTGAAGCTGTGCTCCCTGCAGGCCCGGGGGGCTCACGTGCACACCCCCAAATCAGGATGCCAGGGTGAGTCCAGGGATGGGCCAAAAGTGTAGCTTCTGCAGGTAGGACCCTTTCTTAGTAGACTCGGGTTCATCTTCAGGGTTTTCATCCTCATTCTCTGTGAACAGGGATGAGGTGCCCATCTGAATCCTCAGGGTGGCCTATGCACTGGGGGTCCCCTTCCTCCTTGGCCGCTGAGCCAGGTGGGCCCAGAGGGAGCTGAGATGGTGATGCAAGGTGGGTGGCTCTCTGCGGTCACCTCTAGCAGCACCCTGCCTGGGAGAGCAGGGGACAGGGAGGGGCTGCTAAGGGATTGGAGAGCACAGGCACAGGGCAGCCAAGGTCTTCATTGCAGTGGAGACTGTCTTGTTGCCCCAAGACCCTGAATCCTCCCCTCAGAGGCCTTGTCAGAGAGCAGCACCTCCACAGTGTAGGTGACCTTCTTGGTGTGCATCAGGCTGTAGGTGTTGTCGAAGCACAGGACATCTGCAAGGACCAGGAGGTAAGCACACAAAGCCCGGCACATCTGCATGCCCAGTGCCCCTGGGAATGGGCAGCCCGGAACTGTGGGTGGACTAGAGTCTCAACCCCCGCCCAGCCCCCAGTCCTGGCTAACATCTATCTCCTTGGATGATGCTTTTGCTGATTAAAGGAATAACAATAAGCAGCAGCACACATCAGTGCCTTCTATGGGTATTTACATCAGCACTCACAGCTCCCCGAATCCTTGACTTTCTGACAATTACAGATGGGGTGGGGGAGTGGGATTCCCTCATCCTGATGTTCCAATCCAGAGGGGGGCCCAGCTTTCCCCAGAGGGGAGGACTGAGCTCCACCAACCACTTTCTCATGCCTCCTTTTTTTTTTTTTTTTTTTTTTGGTCTTTTAAGGCTGCATCTGTGGCATACAGAAGTTTCCAGGCTAGGGGTCGAATAGGAGCTGTGACTGCCGGCCTACCCCACAGACACAGCAATGAAGAATCTGAGCCACGTCTATGACCTGCACCACAGCTCATGGAAACTTCGGATCCTTAACCTGCTGAGCGAGGCCAGGGATCAAACCCACATCTTCAAGGATACGTCCGGTTCATTACCACTGAGCCATGACTGGAATTCTTCTTATGCCTTTTGCAGAGGCATTTCATTCAACATCAAGGTCCAACATGAACTCTGGGACATGTTGAGTCCTCCAGGTTTCTCTGTCTCCATCCTTCTAATTCTCCCTTTTCCACAGAGGTGAATGAGGTATGTATGAACTAAGGCATTAGCAAAATGCACTCTCCTCCAGGGGAAGTCAACCTTGGATTCCCCTTCTTCTAGCTCTGTTCCCCACAGAGGTGGGAGGTCAGCAGTGTTCCTGGGCAACACTGCTTCCGCTAAAACTGACCAAACCACATCTGGCCTGGGAAGCCTGGGAATGGAAGACAAACACCTAAAAGAGTCATCTCTTTGGGATTCCCGGAATGAGGTGGTCCAGGCACACAGGCAGGCTGGGGCCCTTGATGCTAAGCCCATGGCTGTTTTCCAGCTATCCCTTACTTAGCCTGTTCAGTGCCGGGAGGGGGCTTCCCCAGGAGCTGAGCCCCCTGCTCTCCACAATGTGTCTCTGCCCTTGTACCCACCCCTGGGGGCCGCTCATAAGATCCAACACCTGAGGCCAATACCCTTGGCCCCATGGGATCTAGGAGCTTGCTCAGACCCCACACCCCTCCCACGAGCAGGAAGTAGGGGCAGAGAGGCCAAGAGAAGTCAGATCATTTCTCTGCTATGAGGAGGAACAACTCCAGTAAACCCTAAGGCTCTTACAGACGCCGGCCTGGAGACAGTGAGGCTCCCATCCTCAGGCACCAGGTGGGCATTGTAGCGCTGGCTGACCAGCACCTCTGTCATCTCCCTGGCCCGCTGCTACTCCCCCATCTTGGTCTTCAGGAAAATCCCAAAGCCGATGTCTGCTCCATCTGATGCGAACTGCCACCTGCAGGGACAGGGCCCCACAGATGACCACCTGCCTGAGCGCCAGGCCCCTCCCAGCTGCACACAGGTGTGGCGTGGCCACTGGCCCTACCTGAGCACACAGCCAGGAAACAGGATCTCGTTATCCACCTACAGGGAGGGGCCATGGCCCACAGTTTCTGTGTGCTCGTACTGTGTCCTCACCTGGTTGCACAGGTAGTAGCTCTTGAGCACCTCACCCCCGTAGTTGATCTGTGGGTGAGGGTAGGTGAGCAGGTGCTACACCATGGCCATCTCCCCTCCCTCCCAGCCTCTGGGCACAGTTGTACCTTGGTCAAGCACTTGGGGTTACCATCAGGGTCAGTCATAGGCCCCCCAAACTCCATGGGCAGCTGGTTGGGGCTGATGAACTTAGGCAGCTCTTGCTTCCAGTTGCCTGTGGGGACAGGACTAGGGCTCTGTGGAGGCTCAGGGAGACTTGACAGAGGCAGAGGAGCCAAGCCCAGGGAAAGGACCTGAGGTGTCCTTGGCTTGCTCTCCTGGACACCTACTCCTGAGAGCACCTACTCCTGTGGCCACCCAGACAATGATCTAGGGCCCAAAGTCTGGAATGAGTGTGCAAGGGCCCATGGGGGTCAGACCAAGGTCAGCACCTGAGTAAAGAGGATGCAGGGAGAAATGTGGCCTTTAGCACTGACCTTTGCTTCCAGGCAGATGCGGAGACAGGCACAGCCTGGAAGTCAAGTCACTCACCTCCCAGAATCACCATCTTCCTTTGAGTCTCCTCACTCATGAACAGCTGGACCAAGTTGAAGGCCACGGGGAACAGCTTGGGGGCTGAAACACATGAAACTCCCTGGAGAAGCTGGGCCAGAGAGGACTTGGATACACAGTCACAGCTGCGGGCATGGGTTGGACAGAAGTTGGATAGACCGAGGTTCTGCCATTTCCTGCTGTGAGACCTTCCGTTAGTCGCTTACCCTCTCTGAGTCTTCATGCCCTTAACCATAAAATGGGGATCAAATTAAACACTCTCAATAGATGGTTGCCTCCTCCCCTGCCCCGTTGAAGGGAGCTAGCATTGTTGATTTCCCAGTGTTGCCTCTTCCTTTCTATACTCAAGGTTTGCCCAGGTTGCCTTGGTATCCTCTTGGGTGCCAGTGGATGGGACATCTCCTTTAGATCTCATGTCCCACCTGGATGGATCGCTCAAGCTTACTTGGTGCCTTCTGTGGGCCAGGCTCTGTGCTGCATTTTCCCCACAGACTGTCTCATTTGATCCCATAGCTATCTTAGAGGGAAGGTGCCCTTGCATCCCCATTTTACAGAATGGGAAAACTGAGGCTCAATGTGGTTAAAAATATTTGCTCAATAGACTTGATTGGAAGCCAGATCATCTGACCCTTGAGCACATGCAGTGAGGGTGGGTGAGTGGGCACTAGACCATGGCCATGGCCACTGCAGGGACCATTCTTGCTCCAGGTATGGCCCATGGGCCCTCTGCCACCAGTCCACACCCAGACAGGTAAAGAAAATAACAGGTAACGTTTAGAAATGTACATATTTGACACTGCTGCAACATACCAGAGCATAATTTTTTTTTTTTTTTGTCTTTTCCAGGGTCACACCTGTGGCATATGGAGATTCCCAGGCTAGGGGTCCAATTGGAGCCGTAGCCGCCGGCCTACGCCAGAGCCACAGCAACTCAGGATCCGAGCTGCGTCTGCGACCTACACAACAGCTCACGGCAACACCAGATCCTTAACCCACTGAGTGAGACCAGAGATCAAACCCAGAACCTCATGGCTCCTAGTTGGATTCGTTAACCACTGAGCCATGACGGGAACTCCCAGAGCATGATTTTGCATACTCCAAAAGTATCAGTCTGTGAAGGACTGAACTAAACACAAACAAAAACTGATTCTTCACAAAGGACAGTTTGAGAATCCCTGATTTTGGTGGATTAGCCACTACTCCCCACCCCTCCATTCTTCACCCTTCCCTCCCTAGGAGATCATCCCCATCATGGGCTCACCTCGAACAACAATTAAATTCTTCAGCATCTAGGGATAATTTGCTTCCAGGATGGCAAAAAACTGTGGGGTCCAGATGAGTTCCATCAAGGCCATATTCCAACACCCCAATCCCTGGAATTCTGTGGCCTCTGATGCTGCTGAGAGGGGAGCACCCACCCCTGACCAGCCCAGCCCATCTTCTCCGCCAGCATGTCCTTCATCCTTGGTGATGCTTTTCCTCCTCTTTCTCCTTGGAGGGTAGACCCAGGTCAGCCTCACTGGCTGCTCTGGGCAGGGGGGCTGGGAGGGGACCCCTTCTCCATGGACTGGAAGCTGGTGTGGCCTCCAGCCAGCTTCCTGCCTTACCTGCTAGTAGACCTCCACAGCTGGCTTCCACAGGTGTTTGAGGCTCAGCCCCTCCATGTCGAACACCATCAGCATCGTCTCAACCTTCCTGCCCAGCTGCACAGGACAGAGCAGCATATGGGTTAGACAACAGCCCCAGCCAGAAGATCCTGTCCAGAGAGACCCAGGCATCCTCCCTCCCACCTTCCCTCCCCCATCCCAGCTGCCCACAGCAGTTTCCAAATAGATCCAGCCCATCTAGGGTCTGAGGAGGTGCCACCTCTGAGCCCTGGCAAGGTGGCCCTCATCACACTGTTTGCTCAGCACTGTTGCCTGGAATTAGTTAACCGATGAAAGACATCGTTTGTTGGTCACCAGATATCTTTAAGTACAATAGCATACTTTGTCCACCAGTGATATGGTCTCACAGTTGAGTCAAAGCCAGCAGATATCATTTAAAAAACATTTTTATTATAGTTGATTTACAATGATTTCCAGAGCTATGCTGCTGGAAGGGTGTGTAGCCTCAGGTGGGTTTTTAACCCCTCTGAACCTTACTTTCTTCATCTGTAAAGTGGAGATAATTCCAGGCTCTGATAGCATTGCTGTGAGGATTCAATGAGCCCAGTATGTGGCACATGGCCAGTGCCTGGTAAATCTTAGCAGATATCTTTTTTCTTTTTTTTCAGGGTGGCACCCTTGGCATGTGGAAGTTCCCAGGCTAGGGGTCGAATCAGAGCTACAGCTGCTGGCCACAGTCACAGCCACAGCCACAGGATCCAAGCCAAGTCTGTGTTGCGACCTGCACCACAGCTCATGGCAATGCCAGGTCCTTAACCCACTGAGCGAGGCCAGGGATTGAACCCATATCCTCATGGATCCTAGTCAGGTTCGTTAACCATTGAGCCACGAAGGGAATTTCTAGCAGATATTATTTTAAAAAAATTTATGATAGTTGATTTACAATGTTCTGTCAATTTCTGCTGTACAGCAAAGTGACCCAGTCATACATATAATACATTCTTTTTCTCATGTTATCTTCTATCATGTTCTCTCACAATGGGAACATCTATGAAGTAGAAGACACATAGTTTTGACCTTATAAAGTCAGCCATCTTTCTTGAGAAAACCCCCATCAGGTTTTATAGTTATGCAATCAAGGAACATCTTTCCTGTAAGAAAAGCTGACCATCTACTAAGCCAGGCACTAAATATGGTGCTAATTCTCTCATGCTTGCCACAAACCTCAGTGGAGAGCCTTTATTTGTACCAGTTGCTGGGGACACAGGCCCTGTCCTCATCATGTAGAGTGAGCCATTAGCCAAAATATCCCACAGTGACATAACAGCATCCCTGCCCTGGGGTCTTCATCTGAGGCTCTTTTAGAAACTTAGACTCATAAAACCAACCAACTTGGCATTAGATTCACTCTGAAGGCTACTGGCCAGGAAACAGAGTCAGGGGCCAGGGGGTGACCTGCAAAGTTGGCCCCACAGGACTCAATGTTTTTTGTTTTTTGGGTTTTTTTTGGTATCAACTCCCTAGGGGCTCCTGGGGACCCACAAGGGATGGGCCCAGTTTCAAGGGTTGCTGCTTTCAGGGACACCCAAAGCAATGGCTCCTTCATCGGGTTTTCTAGTTACACAATCAAGGGACATCTTTTCCATAAGCAAAGCTGACTGTCCACTGTTCCCAGGGATCCAGAAGAACAAAGCTAGAGCACCCACTGCACCCAGGGTCAGCATCTCCCCCAAGGTCAGGGGGAAAGGGCTTTGGGGAGGGACCCTTGGCACACATCAGCAGAGAGTGCCACACACGTTAGTCCTCATGGGGGACTATAGGGGAAGCCACAACCCACCAGAGATGAGGGCTGGGGCAAAGTGGGGGCAGGGCATCTCCCTCAGGGGTCCTGGTGCCACACTTTGGACAGGCAAGGCGCCCACCACATGCCCCCCCTCCATACCTTCTGACTCTGCAGCTCACACTGTTGCAAAAGCAGCTTGCAGACCTTGATGTGCTTCCGGATCAGCTCCTGCTTGGAGGCTGACAGCAGGAGGCCCTTGGGGTCAAGGGTCCCGATGATGTCGAACCATACCAGGCAGCCCTTGTAGTCATAGCCGCACAGACCACCCGAGTCATACAGCTGGATCACCTGGACGAAGGGAGAGGTCCTGTCTCAAAGCAGCCCATCAGGCCATGTCCTTGCTCCATTGGGCGGCCAGATGTGGTGGGTGCATTAAGGGGACATCAGAGGTCTGAGGGGCGCTGTGAGAGGTTCACCTCTGAGGGCTGCCATGTGGGGATGCTGTCCAGGTCCTGTTGCCTGCGGAACTCCATGTGCTGTGGAGACACAGCAGGGCTTGAAGACTGCCTGCCCTGAAGGCCCTGCCAGAGCATCTCTGGCTCCACAGACAGAGAACTGGGGGTGGGGATGGCAGAAGGAGGGCCATGAGGCACCTGGGTCTGATGCACAAAGGGCTCCAAGGAGGTAGGAAGAAGAAATGTGAAAATGGGGCAGGGCTAGGGTCCCCAGCCTCTGTGGCTCACCCCTGGGGTCAATCCCTGGAGTGTGTGGGAGGCAGGGAGCCCCTGAACTTGGGGTCTCACCTTCCAGAGCATGTCCTCTGATTTTACAGGTCAAAGTTCCAGGCTGCAAGAAGAAGCTGAAGTACGAGGAGGCTTGAGGTAGGATGTAGAATCAAACGTACCCAGGCCTCATAAGGTAACTTTCACTCTTTCATGTATTTTATTTTATTTATTTATTTTTTGCTTTTTAGGGCCATACTTGCGGCATATAGAAGTTCCCAGGCTGGTGGTCTAAGTGGAGCTACAGTTGCTGGCCTACGCCACAGTGTTTCATATATTTTAAAGGAACTCAAACAATTCCTATAAGTAGGTCTAGTCACTTATGATGGAGCATGATAATGTGAGAAAAAAAGGAAGTATATGTGTATGTGTGACTGGGTCACTTTGCTGTACAGTAGAAAATTGACAGAACACTGTAAACCAGCTATAATGGAAAAAATAAAAATCATAAAAAACCCTCAAAAAACAATTTGTATAAGTAGGAATTAGCTGGTTTTCAAACTTTGGAGGAACTCACCTACAAAGCCACTGGGGCCTGACTTTGGAGGGAAGAGGACATTTTTTTTACAATTTAAATGTGTTTAATATTTACTGATCTATTGAGGTTTTGTTCTTCTTGGAATGTATCAATTTCATTTTGATTTTCAAATTCGTTAGTACATAATTATACCTGATATTCTTTTATTGGCTTTTAAAAAATCTCTGTGGTATCTATAGGAGATTTTTCTACTGAGAACCAGAATGTGGTTTCTTGTCCTATAGAAGTTGTTTAGAAATCTACTGTCCCATTCCTTCTTTAGCTCTGGTGGAAAATGGTATGCAAATGACATGTAGGAGTTTCCATTGTGGCTCAGAGGAAACAAATCTGACTAGCACCCATGAGGACGCAGGTTTGATCCCTGGCCTCGCTCAGTGGGTTAAGGATCCGGTGTTGTTGTGAGCTGTGGTGTAGGTCAAAGACACAGCTCGGATCTGGCGTGGCTGTGGCTGTGGTGTAGGCCAGGAGCTGCAGCTCCAATTCAGCCCCTGGCCTGGGAACCTCCATATGCTTCGGGTGTGGCCCTAAAAAAGCAAAAAACAAAAAACAAAAAAAAAAGAAAGAAAGAAAAGAAAACGACAGGTTAAAATGGAATAGAAACTGCCACAGCCAGGAGCGCCTTAAAGAGACATGACAACTAAATGGAAAGTGGTGTACTGGATAGGATCCTGACAAGGCAAAACTAAGGAAATCTAAATAAAATATGGATTTTAGTTACTAATCACATAGCAACAATGGTTCATTAAAGGTCACAAAGGTACCATAAGAAAGTAAAATATTAATGTGCAGAAGATGGGAACTTTCTGTACCATCTTCACAACTTTTCCATAAACCTTTTTAGAACGGTTCTAAGGAATAAAGTTTGTGAATTTTTTTTTTTTTTTTTTTTTTTTTGCTTTTTAGGGTCGAGCCGTCGGCATTTGGAGGTTCCAGGCTAGAGGTTTGATTGGAGCTACAGCTGCTGGCCTATGCCACAGCCACAGCCACAGCCACAGGATCCAAGCCGCATCTGCAACCTACACCACAGCTCATGGCAATGCCGGATCCCCGACCCACTGAGCGAGGCCAGGGAAAACCCACATCCTCATGGATCCTCATTCAGTTCGTTAAACCGCTGCGCCACGGCGAGGACCTCTAAGTTTCTAAAAATACTTTTTAGAAAAACTAACCGAACAGAACACAACAGATGGGAGGGCTTCCTCTGTGCAGATGCTGTGAATGCCTGTGACCTCATGGCTGACTCACATCGTCGTGAAGGTAGAGACCAGCATTACACCCATTATGCAGAAGAGGAAAGTGAGGTGACTTGCATGAGCACCGTGCCACAATCGCTGTTCGATTCCAAAGCTGGTGTTGTCAATGCACCACATGTGTGCTTTCCAGCCTGGCTTCTGAGTTTTCCTATGGCTCAAGTTCCAAACCCATTCCATGAGGTATGCTGAGTTGAAATGATTTTTTTCCCTAAGCCCTGGGATGGTTTCTGTTACTCTGGTTATTTTGCACTGCTGCAGCAATTCTTAGAAGAAATTCCTTCTCCACCTTTAATTACCCCTATTTCCTGAAATGTTTGCTGGGCACTTGGTGTCAGATCCCTAAGAGGATGACACAGCCCTATCTCAAGGAGCTGGAGACAGACCTAAAGACAAGCCCTGAAGACCATGTTTGGTGATATCTACTCAAGGCCCAGCTAGGCCAGTCATCCTGAGAACTTCCTGGGTGTTAACTCATACCTTACCTTGACCCTGTGCCCAACCCTTGGGGAGGTGGCCTCATGCCCACTTTATGGATGGAGAAACTTAGGCTCAATGGGGTTTTTATGCCATGCTGATTGGGAGTGGAGTTCAGATTCCACCTGGCTCTGCAGTGTTCTCCCCTAGAATCTCCACCTGCTTACCTGAAACTCCTCCCCCCCACACTCTCTGCCTCCACTGAGCCCAGCTGGCCTCACCTCAGAGCCAGCATAGGAGGAAGTGGTGGTCAGCATTAGGCAGGGTGGGCAGCAGGTCCTGAAGATTGTCCCGGAACTGGGGGGGGGGGCGGATATAATGGTCAGAGGAGCTCCCATGCTGCTTGGCCCCCAGCCCCATCCCAGACCCTTCCCCTGGGCAGGACTGTCAGCCAGACAGTCCTGTCCAGGGACCCTCCACAGTTAATAGCAGATGCTTGGACTATTTTGCCACCTGGGAATGGGGCTCCCCTCAGCCCACCATGGCAAGAAGAATTGGGTCTTTCTCAGTGTGTGTTGGGGGGAATTCTCTCCCCCTCAGGACCATCGTTCTGTAGATCTTAGGTAGGGCTGCCCCATCCCTGTTTTACAAAGATCCCTGGCAAATCTGATGCAGACCAACAAGAACATTTTTAAGGACATTGTGCCTGACACTACATCTTGAGTCTGAATTTGGAAGCGAGTGGCTTAACCTCTCTGAGCCTTGGTTTCCTCATCTGTAAAGTGAGGATGATGATAAATGTGTGCCAATCAAAAGAGTTTGTGCAGGTAAAGCCCCTAGCTTCAGGCCTGGCTTGCAGCAGGTGCCAGATAAACATAAGCACTCATTCTTCCCTGGAGGAACTTCAGGTCCTCCTCAAAGTGGGAGACTCAAAAGAAATGCTTCTCCTTCAAATCTGAAACTGCCCTCTCAAAGGCTTAAGGTGCTAGCTAGAGTTGTGACACTCCTCCTCCCCACCTCCCCACACCAACCCTGAAGTCACAGTTTCTGGTCCCTGGCCATCTGCAAACAAAATTAATGCTATGGCACCTAAGACCTTTCCCATGTTCATAACGTTACCAGGTGAGGACTTTCTTGAAATCACCAACACCCCTTCCAGTTTGGGCTTGGGCCCCTGGGAGTCAGAAAAGCCAGGAAGAGAAACCAAACAAATGTTGCAATCTGGGCAGGAGATCTGGGAGTCTGCCCAAGCCTGCCCCAAAGCAGATGGCAGTCTCAACTTCCTCCCCAACCGGTGATCAAGGGCCAGGGAGTCAGTCAGCAGAGGTGGAAAGCTGGATTTAGTCCCACTGTTGCCCAGAGACCGGCTCTTGTCCAGTGTAGGCTACACAGCTGCCTCGCGACTCCACTCTGGGGCCACGCTGGACAGGCGCTGTCCAGGGTCCCCTTCCATCCGTACAATGGGGTTGGTTGGGGGTGGGGGGAGGCTGCTGCTCAGCCCCTCCCAGAACCTCCCGGTCCTTGCATCTCCTCACCTGGGCCAGTGCCTCCTGCTGCTGGGGGCTCAGGTCCCCGACTTCGCCGCTCATCATACCCTGGGCGAATGGGGCACAGGGTGCAAGCATGCAGGACGAGTCCGCCGGCCCGCCTGGCCTCCCCACTCCCGGTTCTGCCTTGCGGGTCAGGTATGTGTCCAACCTCCCCACCAGAGAGCGCCAGTCCTGCCCCGCCCCGTCCCCGCCCGCTTCTCTCCTCCCCTGGGGGCTTTTCCCACAGTCACCAAGATATCCTGCCCCGGGCAGGGAGGTGACCTGTTCCAAGAAATATCAGACACAACTTAGAACAGATGTACAAGGAGATCCTGCTGAATAGCATTGAGAACTTTGTCTAGATACTCATGTTGCAACAGAAGAAAGGCTGAGGGAAAAATGTAATTGTAATGTATACATGTAAGGATAACCTGACCCCCTTGCTGTACAGTGGGAAAATAAAAAAAAAAAAAGAAATATCCCAGAGCACAGACTTCAGTGGCGGGCCGGGACGGGAGGGGGCAGCAGCTGTCCCTACCCCCACGCCGTCTCCTTCTCAAACCACAGGCTAGGAGGAGCAGGCAAGGGGGAAGGCAAAAAGGATTATGCCCTATTAGCAGATAGGAGACCCTTTGTGTGCATTACGTTCCAATCTTCAAGATGGTCTGGAGGATTAGATAAGATCGCCCATGTGTTTCTCCCACACTGCACACCCAGTAAGTGTTTCATAATTATTACTATTGAGGCTGTCATCAGAGCATCAAGCTGCAGGGATGGAGAGCCAAGGATGCCCCTCCCTCACCTTGGTACACTCCTGAGTGGGACCCACAGCCCAAGGTTGGGAGTGGGAGGTGGCAGTGGACAGGGTGGGGTGGTGGAGGGGTTGGGAGGCCAAAGATGGTGGGTCATTGACACAGGTGTCCAGGACGGCATCTGAGAGCCAGGCAGGGGTCACTGGGGAAGGCAAGAAAACCCAAGTTGGCTGGGCAGGAATTTGCCAGAGACAGGAGCAAATGGGAGGTGAAGGTGAAGAGGGTGGTTAGTTGGGCTACCAGAATGTTTTCCCTCTGCCCTCCCTTGGGGTCAAATCGAATTCTGTGCCTGCACTGACCAATCTGGTGGCCACAAGCCATGTGTGGCTGAGCATTGGGAACATGGCTTGTCACTTGTGCGAATGGAGGTGAGCTCTAAGTATAAAATACGTCAAATTTCAAAGACTTAGTACCCCCCAGATGAAATATTTTATTAATTTTTATATTGATTGCATGTTGAAATAATATTTTTAGATATATTGGGTTGATGATATATATGATTAAAATTAATTTCACCTGGTTCTTTCACTTTTTAATAATTTATAAACTTTATTTGTTTAGGACAGTTTTAGATTCACAGAAAATTTGAGCAGAAAGTACAGAGAGCTCTCATATACCCCATCCCCACCCCACACCCTCCCCCACTATGGACATCCCCAGCCAGACTGGGGCATTTGTTACAATCAATGACTCTACATCAACACATCGTCATCACCCAAAGTCCATAGTTTCCATTAGTGTTCACTCTTGGTGTTGTACGTGCTATGGGTTTGAACAAATATGTAATGATATGTATTCATAATTGTGGTATCATACAGAATAGTTCACTATCCTAAAAGTCCTTCATGCTCTGCCTAGTTTTTTTTCACTTTAAGAAAAATATGGCTACCAAAATTTTTTAAATTACATGTGCGGCTCACCTTTGTGGCCTGCATTATATTTCATTTGAACAGTGCTGTCCTAGAAGGGATTTTAAATCTTTTTTTTAATGCCATCATATACTCTTTCTCTGTCCTTTGCTTGTGTGTGTGTGTGTGTGTGTGGCCATATCTGTGGCATATGGAAGTTCTGGGGCCAGGGATTAACCTATGTCACAACTGCAGCAATGCAGGATCCTTAACCCACTGTGCCACAGTGGGAACTCCTTTTTTTTTTTTTTTAATTGGCTGCACCCATGGCATGCAGAAATTCCCAGGCCAGGGGACGAACCTGTGCCATAGCAGTGACCCAAGCCACAGCAGTGACAATGGTGGATCCTTAACCCTTGAGCCACCAGGGAACTCTGAGGGATTTTAAATCTTAAGGAAATGAAAGAAAGAAATTACAAAAAGGTAAAATAAAGCAAAAGTGATGCTTACCACCTCTCTGGAAAGGCATGTTCTGCACTTAAAAGTAATGACAGAAATCACAAAAGGACAGTCAATTGAATTGACTGTACAAAAACACAAAAATCTGTTAAACAAGAAACATAATTAAGGCAGTAAGTCAGTACTGGCTGATGTGAATTTGGGAAAAAAATACATGTACAAAAATTGATATCCTTATAAAAAAGGTATACGAGTTGATAAGAAAAAATAGTAAGACATGAAGAGATGGACAAAGGATTCAAAGCACCAATTATCAGAAGAGAAAAGGCACAGGGACAATAATTGAGTAGATAAATTCTCAACCTCCTGGTCATCAAAGGAATAAGTGAACAAGCAACAGGATGCTTTTTTCCTCCAACGAATCAGCAACAGAACAAAATAAACACACATACACACAAGCATACAAACAAAACCTTTTTTTAAAAAAGATGATAAAATTTAGTTATAAGTTGGTGAAATGGAGACATTCATACTTTGCTGGCAGGACTACAAATTGATTCAGCTTTTCTAGAAAACGACTTGGCAATACGTGTTAGGATCCTTCAATAGTTTACCACCTTGTCCAATGATAATCCTAACTAAAAGAAAATACTTTCAGCTTAAAATTGTTTGTGGTTAGCAGGAAAATTTGAAACAATTTTTCAGGAAACCACTGTACTTAATATGGTGGATGAAGAGTTATAATGACAGAGGAAAAAATACCTGAAAACAATTTGGAAAAGGCAGGACCACATTGCCTATGCCATGTTTCCAAAATGTCAGACAAAATCCACTCAATAATAGAAAGGCCAGACAAGAAATTTGTCCCCATCTTTTCCCAGTCCCTGGGAGTGAGAAAAATCATATTTTAAAAATGCCACAGGTAACAAGTCACCTCTAAAGAGAAATCTTTATTTAACCAGCACTTAACCAGTGTTCTCTATGGGCCAGGCCCTGTTCTAAGGGCTTCTTAAATATTAGCTCAGTGCTGTCCTACAGTTAGGTAATGGGAACCACATGGTAAATTCTCTAGCAGCCATTAAAAAAATTTAATTGTAATAGTATATTTTACTTAACATAATATATCCAAAATATTAATCTATCCAAAATAGTATCATCTTGGAATTCCCATCATGACACAGTGGAAATGAATCTGACTAGGAATCATGAGGTTGCGGGTTCGATCCCTGGTCTTGCTCAGTGGGTTAAGGATCTGGCATTGCCGTGAGCTGTGGTATAGGTCGCAGATGTGGCTCAGATCTGGCATTGCTATGGCTGTGGTGTAGGCTGGTGGCTACAGCTCTGATTGGACCCCTAGCTCTGATTGGACCTCCATATGCTGCAGGTGTGGCCCTAAAGAGACCAAAAAATTAAAAATAAATAAATAAATAAAAGGGGAGGAGTTCCTATCATGGCGCAGTGGTTAACGAATCCGACTAGGAACCATAAGGTTGTGGGTTCGATCCCTGGCCTTGCTCAGTGGGTTAAGGACACAGCGTTGCCGTGAGCTGTGGTGTAGGTCGAAGATGTGGCTTGGATCCTGAGTTGCAGTGGCTGTGGTGTAGGACCCCTGGCCTGGGAACTTCCATATGCCGTGAGTGCGGCCCTAGAAAAGACAAAAATAAAAAATAAAAATAAAAACTTAAAAAAAATAAATAAAAGGGGAAATTTAGATACAGACATGCACACAGGGAGAATGCCACATGCAGATGAAGGTGGGTATCAGGGTGATGCTTCTACAAGCCACAGATTGCCCTTAACCATCAGAGGCTGAGAGAAAGGCATGGAAAAGATTCTTTCTCACAGTCCTCAGAAGGAACCAACCCTGCTGACACCTTGATCTTGGACTTCTAGCTGCCAGATATGTAGCAGAATACATCTTGCTGTTTAAGCCATTCAGTTCAGGTACTTTATTAAGGCAGCTCCAGCAAACTAATCCTAAAAGTGATGAGTGGTTTCCACATTGGATAGTCCAGCTCGTTGAATCTCTGGACACATCTTAAGGTCAGCACTATTACCATCCCCGACTATGGACCAGGAAACTGAAGCCAAAGAGGCTCCCAAGGTCTCACAGCCAGCAAAGAGCCAAGCCAGGATCAGAACTCAGGCAGCTGGTGCAGGGCTAGTTGCTAACTCTTCTGTCTGCTGAACTCCATGCTTCCAGGTCACACTTTAAGTCCCCATCTTTCCCACTCAGGGTGGATGCACTGCCCTGAGCCTGCAGCATGCTGCTCTCTCCTCAAACATCAGCTACTGCTGGGCATAGAGGACTTTCCTTCTACCTATCTGTGTGCCAGACAAATGACTCCTCTCTTCTGGGCTATGTCTGTCTCCTCCCACTTTCCAAAATATGGCTCATTCCCTGGGTCTCCACACCTAGGGGCTGAGAAGCCAGACTGCGATGAAGGTGCTGTCACAGCATGTAGTCCTATTTCCACACCTCCCAGCCCACTCCTAGCAGTGCCTCTCTCTCCCACCTTCCAGGTATTCCTAAAACACCTGACGTCTCTCAGTGGCCACAGGTGCCCTGCTTGCAGTCCTCCTTCACATCTGTAACCTACCAATTGCAGGAAACCCTGTGGGGTGAATAGCATCTCCATTGTTGGGGGTGGGATCAGGGTTTTCAGGAGCCGCTGCCCACTGTGCCCCACATCATGGTTCAGTCAGTCCCAGCCCATGGAAATCTTGGCTGTAGGGATGCCACTGGATGTCCCTCCAAAAAGAAGGGAGGGTTGCCCTGGACAGAGGAGTTGAGGAGTATCTACCTGACACAGACGCCTGGGGAAGGGTGGCCTCACACCTGGGCCTGCCCAGGAAGTGGAGATTAAGCTCTAGGGCAGCTGGAGGAGGGTTTCCTTGGTTCCTCCCACCAACTCCGAGTGACACCAGGGAAAGGTAGGTCCTTGTGTGGCCATATCCCCTCTCCTTGGCTCCCCAGGAAGGGGGATGGCCACAAAGGCCTGGGAGAGAGGGGGATGGGCAAGGGGAGCCTGGCCAACTACCCCAAAGACCTGGGACCAGGGAAAGAGGTGGGTTAGGGGTCTTGGGCCATAATTGAATTCCTATCTTGCTTCCTCTACAAAACCAAGGGGTCCTTGGCCTTCCCAGACTACAGATGACCAAGTAGAGAGTGTATGAAGCAACCTATCTCCCCTTGCTTCTCCCTCCTACCACAGGGCTTTTGCACATGATAGAACATTCTTCCCTTCCTTCCTTCCCCTATACTGCCCTATTTATCTCTTCTGATCCCCCAGTTAAATGCTCAAACAGACCTGCTACTCCTTTTTTGCAGAGTGTTGCTCTCATTAGACATGGCTCGGTTTGACTACATGATTCACCCTCTTAACTGGTCAGCTCCAAGAAGACATGGGCCGTATTTGCATCTCACCACTTTATCCATGTGCCCATTTTACACATGCAGGACTGAGCTTCAGAGGCTTGGAAGAGCCAGAGCCAGGATTTGAATCCTTATTTGTTTTCCCCCAAGGCCAGTACTCTTAACCACCACCTGTCATGGATCCCTGAAGATAGGGTGTTCTACAAACTACAGCGTGGAGAGGGAAGGGGGAGGGGAAATATAGAGGCAGGGAATTAAGAGGTACAAACTATTAAGTATGAGATATGCTATAAGGACATATTGTACAATGTGGGGAATATAGCCAATATTTTATAGTAACTATAAATGAAGTACAACCTTTAAAAGCCACAAATCTCTAAATTGTACACCTGTAATATATAAAATATTGTACAGCAACTATACTTCAATTTTAAAAACTACAAATTTAAAGAGTGTTCTGGAATTCCTGTCGTGGCTCAGTGGTTAAGGAATCCGACTAGGAACCATGAGGTTGCGGGTTCGATCCCTGGCCTTGCTCAGTGGGTTAAGGAACCAGAGTTGCCGTAAGCTGTGGTATAGGTTGCAGACATGGCTCGGATCCTGCATTTCTGTGGTTCTGGCATAGGCCAGTGGCTACAGCTCGGATTGGACCCCTAGCCTGGGAACCTCCATATGCCATGGGGAGTGGCCCTAGAAAAGGCAAAAAGGCAACAACAAAAAAAAAAAATTAAAAAGAGTGTTCTAGTGGAGTTCTGAGCACAGGTGCTGCACTGGGCCTGATGTGAATGGTGACTTGGAGACAGCAGACGTTCAGCAGAGCAGGGAGCTATTACATAAATTCATGGTGGAGGTGGGAGCAGAGTGTGGAGGAACAAACAGGGGCAGGTCAGAGCCTCACCTCTGTCCCAAAGCAGAGTTCTGTCGCAAACTTGCTTTGGGGTGATCAAGGAATGGATGCTGCTTGGTGCTTGGTCCATGGGAATTATACTTTACCTGTAAATTACAAATTCATTACAGCTGATAGTTTTGAGCACTTAAGATACCTTGACAAGCAAATGCGGAAACCCAGTGAATCCAAAAATAATTACTACAATTTTACTTAAGCGGAAGGTCCTAGATATCCCACCTGAATATTGATTATTCCTATTCTTGTTTCTGCACCTTCCTATGGTGTAGCCACAGGGTTACAACTGTATGCTTTGACATCTTTGAACTTCTTTCAGTATTGGTTTTTTCCTATTTTGTTGGAACTTCAGTCTGACCAGATCCAAATGAAAGACTAAGGAATTATTAGATATTTCTTAGTGTTACAGCTCTGAATTATTGACCAATTAGCTCTGGGATTGGGAGGCAAGGAACTGAATGCTTCTCCCAAGGTGATTAAAGCCTGAGCTCAAGGTTGTCAGCTGAATTTACTACTTATGGTTAAACTTATTACCTCAATCAGGCTTTTAAAGTTCACATCTTTTGTGGAGGATTTGTTTGCTTACAACTGAGAATATGCTTTCCTTCTTTCCAAATATACTTTTGGAGTTCCTGTCGTGGCTCAGCGGAAAGGAATCTGACTAGCATTCATGAGGACGCAGGTTTGATCCCTGGCCTTGCTCAGTGGGTTAAGGATCGGGCGTTGTCGTGAGCTGTGGTGTAGGTCGCAGATGTGGCTTGGATCCGGCGGTTGCTGTGGCTGTGGTGTAGGCCAGCAGCTACAGCTCCGATTCAACCTCTAGTCTGGGAACCTCCATATGCTGCGGGTGTGGCCCTAAAAAGACAAAAGACAAGATATATATATATTTATTTTCCTGTTTTTATGAATCATTGGTCTCGTTTGCTTCTTTAATATCCTGCCTCGTTGATGGGGATTTTGGGAGGCCTTACCTCCTAGGAGATGCAGTATCAGTTTGGCTCAGGTGGGCCTCTCTTTGGAAGATTTGACCATGTCATCACATCATACAGGACTGCCCGGTATAATTTTCCACCGTTATGGGCCTGTCCTATATCCATGTCGTCTAGTTTGGTAATGTCAGCGGTAAACAGATCCAGATGATACTTAAAGGCCATAAAGACAGATTTTATAGTACTAACTATTGCAATAGGGAAGTGAGCCCAGTGTAACCTGAACCCAACTTTGCTGAGACAAAAGGCAGGAGACTTTTTAAACTCTGGAGTGTGCTAAGAGAAAGACACTGGGCAGCATTAAGGGTTTGGTCTGTGAGACCAGGCCATCTGGGTGTGCTAAGTGGCACTTGTCAGGAAGAGAAACAAACTCCTTGTATTTTTATGAGGGGAGGTGATGCAAGTTGGAACCAGGCACGCACTGCCATTGGCCCTTTCCGAGAGAAGGTTTTGGGCAGCAGCAGATTTGTATCTTAAAGGGGAAGAGAAAGGATGAATAAATTGCAAGCTTCCTCAGGCTGGCATTTTAAGGGGGTGGGAGCAGGGCTGGTGTCATCCCCGGGACACTGGCTTGAGATGCTTGAAGCCATGCTAGAGTCTTTGTCAGTAGCCACTAACCATGTGTGGCTATTGAGCCCTTGGAATGTAGCTAATAGACAGAAAAACTGAACAAAATTCTGGGAGGCTGTGCTCCTGGCATATGGAAGTCCCAGGGCCAGGGATCAAACTCACACCACAGCAGCAAGGCAAGCTGCTGCAGTGAAAATGCCAGGTGCTTAGCCCACCACAAGAGAACTCTATGAAAAACTGAAATTTTAATTTTATTGAAATTAAAATAGTGGGAGTTCCCTTCGTGGCTCAGCAGTAACAAACCCTGCTGGCATCCATGAGGATGTGGGTTTGATCCCTGGCCTTGCTCAGTGGGTTAAGGATCTGGCCTTGCTCTGAGCTTGGTATAGTTTGCAGGCACGGCTTGGATCCCACATTGCTGTGGCTGTGGTGTAAGCTGGCAGCTATAGCTCCGATTTGACCCCTAGCCTGGGAACTCCATATGCCACAAGTGCAGCTCTAAAAAGACAAAAAAATAAAATAGCAGCTGATGAACACTGCATCGAAAAGCATGTTCTTGGAACCTGCTATTGGTTCTTTCTTCTTTTTGATTATCCTGTGTGGCCTCTGGTGCCAATTAATTCTGGGGCCCCCTTCCCACCTGTTTATAAAATGTGACTTTATAAAGCTGGTCAGTCCTTTTCTTTTGTGTAGTTCCTTATTTTTCTATGACCATGTGGCTAACTCCTATTTCCCTGGGAATTCTTTTCTTCCTTGCATGTATATTAGTTTTATATTTGGGGTAAGGAAATCGATAAATATAATTTAAAGTTTTTTTTCTTGTTGAGGTAAAATTCACATTTTTTTTCCCTTTTATGGCCATACCTGCAGCATATGGAAGTTCCTAGGGGTTGAATTAGAGGTGTAGCCACAGCCACAGCAACACCAGATCTGAGTCACATCTGCAACCTATGCCACAGGTTATGGCAACACCAGTTCCTTAACTCAATGAGAGAGGCCAAGGATTAAACCTGCATCCTCACGGACATCACATCAGGTCCTGTACCAGCTGAGCCATGAAAGGAACTTCAAATTCACCATTTTAAAGTGTATCAAGGGAGTTCCCACTGTGGCGCAGTGGAAACGAACCTGACTAGGAACCATGAGGATGCGGGTTTGATCGCTGGCCCTGCTCAGTGGGTTAAGGATCCGGCATTGCCATGAGCTATGGTGTACGTTGCAGACCCAGCTCGGATCCTGCATTGCTGTGGCTGTGGTGTAGGCCAGCAGCTGCAGCTCTGATTCGACCCCTAGCCTAGGAACTTCCATATGCTGTAAGTGCGGCCCTAAAAAAAAAAAAAAAAAAAGTGTATCAACCAGTGATAATTAGTACATTCACAAGGTTGTGTAACTATCTATGTAGTTCAAAACACATTTTCATTAGCCCAGAAGGAGATGCTTCCCCCATCGAGGAGTCACTGCCGATTACTCCCTCCCTGCAGACTCTGGCAACTACCAATCTGCTTTCAGTCCAAATGGTATTACCTATTCTAGATAATTCATATAAAGGGATCATACAATACATGTGTGATCTTTTGTCTCTGCCTTCCTTCGGTTAGCATGATGTTTTCATGATTCATCTTTGTGGTCGTATGTATCAATAATTCATGTATTTTTATGGCTGAATGATATTCTATTGTATAGATATACCACAGTCCCTTTAAAATTCATCTATTGATGGACTCTTGAGTTGTTTTCACCTGTTGACTACTGTGAATAATGTTGCTCTGAGCATTGGTGTACAAGTTTTTGTATGAACCCTCTTTTCAATTTTTTGCTGTGTATACCTAGGACCAAAATTGCTGGGTTATATAGCATATTAAGTTTAACTTTGGAGGACTGAAAAATTTTTAAAGGCATAAGCAGAGGTGGAGTTCCCGTCGTGGCACAGCGGAAAGGAATCCAACCAGGAACCATGAGGTTGCGTGTTGAATCCCTGGCCTTGCTCAGTGGGTCAAGGACCCGACGTTGCCATGAGCTGTGGTGTAGGTCACAGATGCAGCTTGAATCTGGCATTGCTGTGGCTGTGGTGTAGGCTGGCAGCTATAGCTCTGATTAGACCCCTAGCCTGGGAACCTCCATATCCTGCGGGTGTGGCCCTAAAAAGACAAAAAAGAAAAAGAAAAAAAAAGGCAGAAGCAGAGGCAAAGAACCCAGGTATCCAGAGGGTATGAAGGAGCTGTGAGAGAGAGAGGGAGGTGAGAGGGGGTTGTGAAGGACGGTGAGAGGGGGCTCTGAGGGAGGGAGGGTGAGAGGAGCTCTGAATGAAGACATGAGATGGAGCTTGGAGTGAGGAAGGTTTGAAGAAAGCTCTAAGTGAGGGAGGTCTTCAGGGAGCTCTGAGAGAGGGAGGGAGAAGAGAGCTCTGGGTGAGGAGGTGAAGGGGAACCTTGAGTGGGGTAGGAGTGGGCAGGAGGTCTGAGTGAGGAGCTCTGCGTGAGGGAGTGTTTGAAGGTAGGCTTCTGTTCACAGGTGAGGAATACAAACTAGTAGACAAGTGTTTGGGATAAAGGAGAAAAAAAAAAAAAACAACTTTTATTGCTTTGCCAGCCATGGTGGCCAAAGCAGACTAATGCCTTAAAGACCAGCCCCTCCCTTGGTGAAGAATTGCAGGGAGTTTATAGTCTAAAAGGAGAAAAACAGTGTTTCAGATAGAATCAGGTTTGGGGCCAGTGTGTATGCTTCTTTCTCTCAGAGAATCTTGATCATGTAAGTGGGTGTTAGGAGATCTCACCCTGGTCCAGACAGTGTTCTTCTGGGTTGTGGCATCTTGACTCTCCTAGAATAACAATACTTGGGAAAAGGCCATATTGCTCAGAGATTAGAACAAACTAGGAATGTTTTTTAAAAACATCATGTGCTAATAATTTTTAACCCACAGGTAGTTTTGGTCAGGATATCTAATCTTTAGCTTACAGGTGAGCGTGTTTAGAGTGCAATCAAATAAAGCACAAGTATAAGGAAGGACCCCAAGCTATTCAGTTCTTAAGTATTCATTTCTAAAAGAAGCATAAGGAATATAAATTTTCTCTTAGGTGTATAAGATGCATACATCTTAGGTGTAAATGTGTGTGTGTGTCACTTGAGGGGGAACCAGGATCCTACCCCAAGGCTGTACTATTTTTCCTCTGTTATCTTTACATCCCCTCCCTTCCCCAGTCAGCATCTGTCTGAACTTGCCCTCTGGAACTTGGGGAAGGCCATGGAGGCTGAATGAGGCCCATTTCCTAAGAATGAGACATAGGGGTGTGGTTGCCATTGTGGCTCAGTGGGTTAAAGACACAATGTTGTCTCTGTAAGGATGCAGTTCTATCCCCTGGCCTCGCTGAGTGGGTTGAGGATCCGGTGTTATCTGGGAAATATTTCATATGCTGCACGTGCAGTGGTTAAAAAAAAAAGCTCCAGTTCTCCCTTCTGCCTTACTTTCCCCCTCCCTTTTTTCTTCCTCCCTCCCTCCTTCCTCCTTTCCTCTCTTTCTCCCTTCTTTTCTTTCTCCCTATTTCCTTTCCTTCTCTCCTCTATCTTTCAACATTTATTAAGAACTGACTGGGTGCCAGGCACTGCCTGGGCACTAAAGGCCAATTGTGTCAATAATACCCAGGCCCCATCCTGGAGGAGCCTCTCAGACAAGCAGATCTATAGCTCTGTCCCTGAGTGAGGAGAGCTGAGATGGGGGAGCCCAGAGGCTAGTCTAGAGGCTGGGCTATCAGGGAAGAATACCCAGAGGAGGTGACAGATCTTGCTTTGAAAACATGTAGCAGTGTTAGGCCTGCAAAGGGAAGGGGGATTTAATGTAGAGGGAACAGTGTGTGCGAAGTCCCGGAGGCATGCAGCTGCATGGCTCCTCCCCAAGGGGCTGGGGAGGAGGGGGGATCATGGAGGGCTTGGAGCAAAGGATTGCCTCTGGCTGCAGGTGGAGGATGGCTCCTAGCGGCAAGCCTGGGGTGGGAGGTGAAGAGGGGTCCAGGTGAGGGGCAGAGGCCTGGCCTGACCCAGAGGAGTGTGTTAGTGTCCTGGGGCAGCTGTAACAAAGTACCACAAACAAGGTGGCTTAAAACAACAGAAGTTTATTCTTTCACAGTTCTATAGGCTAGAAGTCTAAAATCAAGGTATCGGCAGCGCCACACTCCTTCTGAAACTCTGGATTGACTCCTTCATTGCTTCTTAGCTTCTGGAGGTGGCCGTCACCCTCCATGCCAACCTCTGCCTCTTTGCATGGCATTGTCCCTTTGCGTGCCTCCACATGGCATTTCCAGTTATCAGGACACCAGCCAAACTGGATTAGGGCCCACCCCCAACAACCTCGTCTTCACTTGATTATATGTACAAAGACCCTATTTTCAAATGTCAGTCATAGGGAACTGGGGGTAAGGATTTATATATATATATATTTAGGGGATACAGTTCAACCCATAACAGAGAGGTTTCATTGAATTTCTCCAGGGTGGGGGGCAGCCTTGATCCCTGCCCTGGCTTTCACGTCAGGCCTACAGATGCCTGGTCACCGTGGGCATCCCCAGCCTCCACTGTCCAGGAGCATCAGAACTGGCCAAGACTAAACTTGGTTCCATGACGCCCTCTGCTTCCCAGATGTAGCAAGAGCAGTGTGGTTCTTGAAGGCTACCCCTGCAGAACCCCCTGGAGAGCTCATACTTTTTCAGCCATGGAAGAGCCCTCAGTCCCAGGGCTGAGGTGGCCAACTAGAATGTTGCTGAAAATATGGAGCCTATGAGCATCAGCCCCAGCATCTGACTGACCTATGCTTGCATCCTGCCTCTGTGGCTGCTTGGCTGGGTGACCCTGGGCTGGTTGCTCTGCCTCTCTGTTGGTCACCTCCCTCTCTGTTGGTCATGCAAAGGGAATTGTGCATGTTCCCACATGGCACAGGGCTGGGCACAGCATGGTTGCTCAGCACCTGGCAACTGCTCATCATCAGAATATTAATTAGGTTAATAAATGAGTTAATAAGTCTAATGCTTTTAAAACATTTTAAAACCAGGCAGATAGTAAATGCTAATGAAGTAATTTATATCCTTGCCATATATCAACTGCCAAATTTGTTCCCCTTAGATCCCCAAAGGGCCTAAAATTGCCAATGTTAATAATAATAAATAATGTAATAATATATAATATCTAATAATATTGGCATTTCTAGGCCCTTAGTGGTCCAAGGGAATAGAATTATGGGGTTTACAAGATGTTATTGTATTGCACTGTCACATCTTTCTTTGATTAATAAAAGGAGGAAAAACTCTCTAAGAAATGTAGGGTCAGTTACATCTTTTCCTGCAAATAGTCTTAGTTATTGTCAGTTTTATTTATTTTTGCTTATTTCTCTCCCTATGAATTAAACAAAGACTCCAAGAGTGTGCTAATTTCTTGCCACCAGGAACATTACAAGGGTGTAGGCAGTGGTCCCAGGGAGTTTGGGGGGTCGAACCTGTCCCAGACTGACCAACTGTCCTGGTTGCCCAGGACTGAGGCATTTCCTGTGATGTTGGACCTTTCAGTGGTAAAACTGGAACAGTCTCAGGAAACTGAGACAGTTGGTCACCCTAATTCCTTCCTACCCTGCTTGGACCAGAGGCCCACTCCCAGAAGGAAGATTGACTTAAGCCCAGGGAGGGCTTAAGAGCTGACCAATCTGGCTTTGAATTCTGACTCTGGCACCAATTAGCTATGCGACCTTTGGTAGGTCACTTAACCTCTCTGAGCTTTGGCCTATAACGCTAGGGTGTTGCTGATATTTAGATAAGATATGTGCTTGGAGCCTGGCACAAACAGTTTTCTGATAAAGAATCCCCTGGCTGTGTGGTTTCCGCCTTTTGCATCTGGCTGCCGGATCCTGGTTAGAGACCCGAGGAAGGGCCTCTGACCCGCTGAGGAGGCTAAGGGAGGCAGGTGGTTAGAGCTGACTCATCCCCTCCCTGGTTGATCATACCTGACATGTCTTGGTTGCTCTCTGGTCATGAACTCCAGGAGGGCCTGGGCCAACTTGCTGATGGCTGTCCGCTCAGGGCCAGCTCAAGGCTGGGGGCGGGGGGGCACAACAGACATCCAATGAGTATTTGTGGATTATTTAAACTGAACCCCAGGGTGGAAGGGGGAAACCTAGGACCTAGGTTGGGTTAGAGCACAAGCAGATGGTGAGGGAGCCTAGAGCAGTCAGTAGAGGAGAGCGGCAGGCAGGGATGGGGTGAACAGGCTCTGGAGATAGAAGGAGTTTGGGGCCCTGGGGAGATGGCTTAGTACTGGGTCTGATACATTTTGCAGCTTGACCTCAAGCAATTCCCTCCTGCTCTCAGAACGTCAATTCCCACATGTGTAATATGGGATGGTAATTGTGCCTACCTCAAAGGGTTATTGTGAAGATTAATGAGATTGCACAAGGAACTCTTAGCCTGGGCCAGGGCCTGCTGCTCAGTGCTCCACCAAATGCCTCCACCTCCCCGACCCCCCACCCCCATCTCTCAAACACACACACACACACACACAAACACACACACACACACACAAACACACACCATCTTTCAGGTCTTGGTAGCTGATGGGAGTTCTTCAACCACACAGGGCTCCTGCATGTGACAGACACCAAACCCTGCCACACCACTGGGCTGTGTACCAAGTTACACACACACACACACACACACACACACACACACACACACAGGTATCCACCACTCCCTTGGGGTCCCCCAACCCCCACCAGTCAGTCACCTCCCACCAGGGCCGCGCCAGTCAGCACCACTGAGGCTGATTAACAAAAACACATCAAATTATTTTACTTCTGATGTCTCCCCTTTAAGGGGAGACTGCAAATAGAACAATCTTTTTTGGAGGGAAGGGGATTTAATTTAAAAAACTATAATTAGTCAAATACTGATCTCGATTGGGCCCTGTGTGCAGCAGGCCCAGTCCTGGCTGGTTGCACCCCTGCAGCAGCCCCACCTCACCCCAGGGACTGGGGTGGCACCAGGAGGGCCGCAGAGGTGGCCAGCGGGCCCCTGCCCACCCCTCCTCAGTGGGTGGGCGTCACCACTGCAGAAAGTCCCGGATTAACTTCCAGAGCTTGGTGACCCACAGGTTGACGCCCAGGTCCATCAGGTACTGGATCTCGGGCGTGAGCATGCGCCGACAGAGCTGCGCGTGCCGCCGCCCGATGCTCTTCTTGAGGTTGTAGCCCAGGATGGACTTCGCGCCCAGCGGCTGCCAGGGCTGCATGGCCGAGTCCTGAATGGCGGCCGCGTCCACCGCGTGGCCGCCGTCGATGCAGATGCGGCGCATGCGCTCGTTGGCGCGTCGCAGGGCGGCCACCTCGCGGGCCATGCGCTCCCGGCCGAACGCCTCCACCTTGCGCCAGAAGCTGGCGTTGAAGTGGCGGTAGAGGCGGGCGTCCAGCACGTTCCAGTCGGTGGCGCGCCGGTACAGCTCGCCCGAGAGGCGCGGCACGGCTGAAGCGCGGCGGGCGTTTAGCTTGAAGTAGAGCACGTCCTCCAGCTCCCAGCACAGCAGGTCCTTGAGCAGCACCAGCGACTCGTCAAAATACTCCTGCAGCAGCACCAGGTGGAAGCGGCGCTCCACCTCCAAGATGTGCTCTTGCACCTGCGGGCTGCCGGGGTCCAGGCTGCTGTCGTAGCCCAGGTCGAAGAAGAGCAGGTTGCGGAGGTAGTGAGCGTTGTAGCCATTGGGGTCGTAGTAGCGGTCGGGGTCCTGTAGAAACTCGGCCAGTTTGTCTTGGCTCGAGAGCTTCCAGGTGAAGGGCACCACGGAGCCGAAGTAGTGGAAGGAGGACTCGAAGAGGCGGGCGGGGTCGCGCAGCACAGTGATGAAGGTGGCGTTGGGCGGTACCAGGCCGCGAACCTCGTCGTAGTGGAAGCGCATGTGGTTGCAGATGATGTTGAAGCAGGCCCCGGGCCGGTAGTCCTGCACCAGGCTGCGCGCGAAGAAGGCCGGGTAGTCAAAGTCATTTCGGCCATTGGGGAAGGCAAACTTGAGCCCGTGCTTCTGTCCGAAGCGGAACAGGATGTTGAGCAGAGTGCTGCTGGCGGTCTTGTGCGTCTTCATGAACACAATGTCGCGCCGCGGCTGGCAGCTTCCGGCTGAGCCATTGGCAGGGATGGCGGCCTCTGGCTCACTTGGGGCCGGGGAGCAGGGTGCTGCGTCCTCAGGGGTCCTGCTGGGATAGAGCAATGGCAGAGCCTCAGGACTCGACACCCCAGCCTCCCTCTACCCCACCGGGGGGTCTAGATAGTGGGGCAGCTGGGGATGGCAGCAGCAGGGAAGCTCAGGGACCAGGCGGGCAGCTGCAAGGCCTAAGGCCACTGGTTTGGCCTCTCTGGCCTCAGTTTGCTCATCTATGAAATGGGGACAATAACAGGCCCTATTTGTGGTGTTGCTGTGAGGACGATAACACGTCTCATTTGTGGCTACTGTGATGTACATCTATCATGAATTAGCATTAGATTGGACCTCTGAAACTCTGCAGGCCCAAAATTGTCAGTTATTGGCAGTTTCCTGTAGTTCAACTTCATGCTCAACTAAGGCCTTAATACCTCCAAGGGCACAGGCTGTACCAGGCCTGGGTGGAACTACCCTGTGGGGAGGTGGGATGGCCTTGTGGTTAGGAGCCAGGCTTGGAGGCAGACAGACCCCAGTTTGAATCCAAGCCTTGAGCCAGCTGAGTGCTCCTGGACCGGTCATCCCCACCTCCTGGCCCCACTGGATCCTCAGATGTTGAGACTCTAAGCCCTGTGCCCAGATGGTGTTATTTGATTCTTAGGCTCCCTGACAGGCTCTGTTATTACCCCCATTTCACAGATGAGGACACTGAGGCCCAGGGTTTCACAATGTAGTGGGACTTCTGCCCGGCACAGTGTGACACAGGACACACAGTGGCCACCTAAGAGGCAGTGTGATCAACTGATTGGGTGCCATCCCTCTCCCACCCCCACCCCCACCCCGCCCACCAGGGTCACTCACGTGGAGGCCAGGCCACCGTGCAGTGGGGGAACGGCATAGGAGTATAGCAGCAGCAGGAAGCTGGTGAAGAGTGCTCCCAGCACCAGTCCCTTGGCCATGGACTCCCAGCGCTTCTGCGGTAGCAGCATCTCAGACACCTGTGGGGGTTACAGAGCAGGGCAAGCGTTAGGAGGCCATCCCAGCCAGGCCTGGCTGGTTGAGAGACAGCCTTCAACATCGGACCTGCCTTTGCCAGCTCCATGGCCACCAACCCCCCAGCAGGTCCAGACAGGGACAGAGAGAGACTGGGTTGCAAATGGACACGGTGGGTGAAGCCAGGGCAGAGTGAAGCTGGGGAGTGAGGCAGGGAGCAGGCTCTGCTGCCTTGTTCAGTTTTTTTTTTTTTTTTCCTTTTTAGGGCCGTACCTACAGCATATGGAAGTTTCCAGGCTAGGGATGGAATTGGAGCTGCAGCTGCCAGCCTATACCCCAGCCACAGCAATGCGGGATCCAAACCGCACCTGCAACCTACGCCGCAGCTCACGGCAATGCCGGATTCCCCAACCCACTGAGCAAGGCCAGGGATCGAACCTGTATCCTCATGGACACTAGTCCGGTTTGTTACTGCTGAGCCATGATGGGAACTCTCTCAGTTTTCATTTTTAAGCTGAGTGGTAGCTACGTGGGTGTTCATGTTTATTTTCTGTACTTTTTGGGCTTCAGAAGGAAATAATCTTCTAAGTAAAAAGCAATAGCAGAACCTTTCCCAGTGCTCTGTTCACCCCCCCCAACCCCCAGGCCTGGGGCCAGGATTATCAGGGGCCTGGGGCCTGAATCCCTCACCTTTCAGAAGGCCCAGCCAGCCCAGCTGCCCAGTGAGGGGCCGAGGCTCCTTATCTCTCCTCACTGGCCCTTGTGCTCATGGGGTCTGTAGAGGAGCCAGAGAAACTGAGGCCCAGAGTGAGAAAGGAGAGAACCCAGATCACACAGCCAGCCAGACCTCTGCCCACACACCTACCTCTTATCCAGCTGCTGGCAGGCACAGTTACCCAGGTAGATCTGAATTTCAGATAAACAAATTAAACTTTTTTAGTATAAATGCATCTAAAATATTGCATGGGAGTTCCTGTCATGGCGCAGTGGTTAATGAATCCGACTAGGAGCCATGAGGTTTTGGGTTCAATCCCTGGCCTTGCTCAGTGGGTTAACGATCCGGCGTCGCCGTGAGCTGTGGTGTAGGTCAAAGACGCGGCTCGGATCCTGCGTTGCTCTGGCTCTGGTGCAGGCTGGAAGCTACAGCTCCGATTAGACCCCTAGCCTGGGAACCTCCATATGCTGTGGGAGCGGCCCAAGAAATGGCAAAAAGATAAAATATTGCATGGAATATACTTACCCTAAAATGTTTTCAATGTTTATCTGAAAATCAGATTTAACTGAATGTCCTGAATTTTTGTTTGGTTTTAGTTTTGGGTATGTGAAAATCCTGTCAGCGGGGGGCTGAGGCCTGAGCTGTAATGGGGGCAGTTTGGGCTGATGGGGGGCCAGGAGAAAGCTAGGACTTGGGGGCCTCCCCACCTCCCCTTAGTTGCAAGGCCAAGGCCCAAAACTTTCCACTGCTGTTGCAATGCATGCTGCACTGGGCCCTGAGCCCCTGAGGCCATGAGAGCCACACAGGCTACCCCATGATCACACGCATGGCACGTCACCACTGTCCCTGAGGCCAGAGGCCAGCCAGTTATCCTGGAAGAGGACTCCACAGACTTCTCCCTAGAGAAGTGACCAGAGGCACCTACAGACCTTTCCCACAGAAGGGGCCTTCCAGGCCTACCTGACCAGTCCCTGAGTGCTCTGCTTATAATCTAGAAACTTCTCCTCACAAGAAAGGACATGAAGAAGCAATTTGCAGAGGAAGGAACTATACAAAAAAGGATTTGGCTTCCCTGGTGACAATGACATATCTCTCTCTGTTCATCCTTGGTGGGCAAGGGTAAGGGTTAGGGGTGGAAGAGAGTGTAGGAGAGTGTTTCTAGAAGGCATTTCTGTCAAAGGAGGAAGGTACAACCTCTCCCAATTTCAACTATTCTACAGAAACACTTGGACAAAGCCATGCATGCAAGGATGACATGGCAGCTTGCTCAGAGGTATAAAAAAGTTAGAAAAAACTTCAGTGACCATCAGCAGGGGCCTGTTACACAACCAAGCCCACCCCCAGATGGAGGGACCTATACCTGCTAAATAAAACAAAACAAAGGTGGAGCTGAGTGGACTGGCCCAAAAACACACCAGATCTACTAATGTGAAAAAGCAAGTTCTGCAACACTATACCCCCAAATCCATATATGCAATAGGTAAATATACATAGGCCCAGAAAGAAGGCTATAGCTTAAGTTTTAACACTGGTGCCCTTTGTGTAGCTGGGGGAGGGTACATAAGGGAATATTTTTCTCTATGATGCATTTCTGTAAGGGTTGCATTTTTTTTTTTTTTGGCTTTTCTAGGGCTGCACCCGCAGCATATGGAGGTTCCCAGGCTAGGGGTCTAATCGGAGATGTAGCCACTGGCCTATGCCAGAGCCACAGCAACGAGGGATCCAAGCCGTGTCTACACGTTACACCACAGCTCATGGCAATGCAGGATCCTCATTCCACTGAGTGAGGCCAGGGATCAAACCCTCAACCTCATGGTTCCTAGTCGGACTCATCAACCACTGAGCCAGAGTGGGAACTCTGAGGGTTGCATTTTTTTAAGGAGCATGTATTACTTTTTAAGCAGAATAAGGCAATAAAATGTATTTTCTGTATTTCAATAATAAAGCTTGAAAGTCAACTAGTGATGGTCTGGTCACAGTCTAGTCACGCAGTGACCTCAGGAGAGGGGGGTGTTGACCTAGAGCCTCAGGCCTGTGTTTCGATCACAGGAACCTCTTGTACCCTCAGTTTCTCATCTGTAAAATGGGGAAGCTGGTAGCACCCCTGCCTGGCTCTTCCTGAAGTGGCAAAGCAACTAGTGCAGAGTTATCACTCAAAGAGTCCTGCTCTGGGTTCCTATCTTTGTTGCCCTCAGGGTGGGCCCCCCTGGACGAGGAGTGGCTGTCTCCCCCTGCACCAAGCCCAAACCTGTCCCCTGCCTCAAGTGCCCCCTTCAGCCTCCTGTTCTGTGGAGTCCCAGCAGAAAGCAGGGCAGATCCCTGGGCCAGGCCAGAGCTTCAGACTCGAGCCCAAACCCTGAGGCCTCGGTTACTCTGACTTTAAAACAGGGAGGGGTTTAGATTCCTGCTCTCTGAAACCCCCCAGGTCGCACCCCTGTCCCAGGAGCCCCACTTACCAGGGCACCTTCCGGAACTCTGAAAGGCTACTGGTGAAGGATCTGAGTGGAGGTCAGGCAGCAGGGGGCAGACCAGCCTCCCAGAACCACCAATCAGGCTCCTCCTGGCCACACGAGGGCCACCCCCACCCCCCATAACTGTTTCACTCATTCATTTGTGCATTCCCCACTTTGGCTTCCTCAAACCCATCTGGATTCTGCCAGGTGCTGGGCCCTCCCTGGGCTGTCCCACCCTCTGGTTTCACTTTTAAGCCCCTGTTACAAGACAGGCCCTGGGATGGGGGCTTCTCCAGAGCATTTTACTGACTATCCTGGGAGTCTGACCTCACTGTCATCCCCATTTTGCAGATGGGGAAACAGGCTCTGGGAGGTGATGAGACTTGCTCAGGGTCACAACGCAGGGGGCAGGGCTGGGATTCAAGCTCAGGTCTATTGGCCTCCAGTGTTCATCTTCCTGCTTGTCCATGGCAGCCTCTGCCGGGTAGGTCCCAGGCTGAGCCCAAGCCCATGGGAAGGAGGGGGTGCACAGCTGGATATTCCATCACAGAAGGCCAAGGATCGCAGGCAGCTGACGGTCCCAGGTCTAAGCCATGGGTTACTGAGGACAGTCTCAGCATGCCTGAGTCTCACAGCCTCTGGTCTGGAAAATGGTGCAGCAGGAAGGCTGAGGCTCAGAGAGGGCAGAGCCACTATCAAGGTCAAGCAGTAGCAAGGACAGTGCTAGAACCTGAGTCTCCTCTCCCTTAGGTGGCAAAAGCCACAGGCACTCAGGGCAGATGGGATCCCCTCTTTAGCCCACTCTATCTATTCATGTCCTTCTGGGTTACCCGAGCTACATCTCCCTCCATCTGTGCAAATGGCTGGCTCCAGGCTGGGCCTGGCAGTCCCATTTGGTTGGACCAGCACCTTCCAGAGAATGAAGGAGAAAGGGGACCCATCCCCCACAGCGTGCACACAGGGAAATGGAGCCCAGGATAGTGAACCTTCTGACCCAGAGCACCACCACTGGGCAGGCCTCAGTCCCAGGGACCCCTGCTCCCCCAGGAACCCCTTGCTCCGGGGGCAAAGGAAGACACACTCACCTCGGGCCTTGTCTGGTTGCCCCTCTCCTTTCCTTGCCTGAGCCACTTCTGACTTCCAGGCTGCCTCTGTGGTCACTGGGAAACAGGAACGCTCCAATGACACCCAGGAGTGTGCTGGCTGGCTCCCTCATGCTCCAGCGAGTGTGAATATTCATGAGTTTCCCTCCCTAGGGATAGCAGGTGGCATGTCCCTGTACCCTGCAGGTGCTGCCCTGGCCCAGTGCCCTGGGTGGTCCCTGACCCTCTCTGGACCTCAGCAGCTGAGCAGCTTCTTCATCCAAGGGTTCAGCAAGATTCTGGGTGTCCTTGCACCAAGGACACAGGCAGCCGCAGAGCCCTGCAGAGATCCTGGGACAGACTAGAAGGCCACAGGAGGAACAGGGAGGCAGGTGGGGTGGGGAGGCTAATTGCTTCTCCAATCACATCTCATTTAAGTCTCACAGCTGCCCTGTGAGTCAAGCTCCACTGTCAGGCTCAGAGCGGTGAGTTCACCTGTCCAAGGTCACACAGTTGGCACAGGGCAGACAGAACCAGAGTCTAAATGAGGATTTGCCAAACTCTAGGGCTTAAAGATGCCAAGACACAACCTGAGACCAAAGTTTGTCTAAAATCTGTGAGAGCCCAGAGCATGAGCAACTCAGCCTGGAAGGCTTCCTGGAGGCAGCGTACCTGGCTAGGGCTGGGAGGATGAGTCTGATGACATTTCACCTCTCTGAGCTCCAAGTCCTTCATCAAAGAGGTATAGTATGGAATCCTGCCTGTCCTGCCCCCATCCTGTGTGAGAGATTGTGGCCCAGGACAGCTTGGACCAGCCTCGAGAGATTTGGGCTGATCAGAAATGCTGATCTTTCCCAAGGTCTCGGTAGGAAAGGGCAGTTCTAAGGGCCCCCAGGTTCAGCCCAGACACTGGAATCTCCACGTCCTGCTCTTAGCTGGTCGGTCCTTGGTTGACCATGGACAGAGGGTGCCCAGAAGCCCCCACATCCTTCCTTCAGCACTGATGCCCAGGGCCCCCACCATGGCCCAGGCATGGAGCTCTAGAGACCCAGGTATCACCATCAATTATTAATCACCACTACTGTGATGGTCGTTTATCCCAACAGAGCACCTCCCAGGGAGTGGCAGGGCTCTGACATTGTTATCTGAGTGCTCTTTCCCTGCCCATCCAGGGAGCACCCGGCCAAGCACCCACAACAAAGGGAAGGTACAGAGTCCTGATCTTTTCTGAGTGCTGAATCCAGAGAGTGCCAGGTCCAGGGCACGGGGGTAGAGGTGTTCTATCTTTTCTGGGCTGAGCTAGCTTGAAGACTGATGCATGGGTGTGAGTGAGGGCAGAGCTGACATCAAATAGCAGGCACGGTGGTTTATGAGGTTGGACTCTGGACCAGAGTCCAGTTCTGTGCTCAGAAGGAGCTTCAGGAGCTTCACGCACGCATGCACGCACGCACGCACGCATGCACGCAAGCTCATAATCTTTGCAGGGAGCCTTTGTTATCTGCCCTCTTTTAATATAGATGAGGAAGCTGAGGCTCCAGGAGGGGAAGTGACAAGCCCAGTGTCACATGGGGATAAGAACTTCATCCAGGTGATAGTGGAGTGCAGGGTCTTGAGCAAGTTATTAGACGGAGGAAAAGTGGGAAGCTAGTAAAGAAGAGCCTCGTAAATATTTTCTTTGCACACACACACACACACACGTATATATATCAGTAAAAGTAATATGGAGAGAGTTTTGGAAAAGTTAAACATCAAAAGTTTCATATTTCTAAATATTGTTTTTATAGTGGATCAAGGCCAACAATAAGGGAAAATCTATTTACTGCTTCTGCTCTTAATATTTCTATTTGGAATTTTATCACTTTTCTCTTTGATAATAAACCTACTCTCATAGCCAATGTATACATCTCATTATATATATATTTTATTCAATTCATTTGATTTGACTAATTTTCATACTCTTCTTTATTAGCTGGCCTTTGGAGTTAGATTCCACAAGCACTTACTGTTCAAAAACTTCATTTCAGCATGGCAAATGATCATCTAATAAGAGTTTTGCTAAGAAAATTATTGGAGGAAAGCTAAAGGATGCCTAAGGAACGTTCTGATCCAGTGAAACACAAAGTAAGAAGCAGAATATAAAATAAACTGGCAAAGATAGAGGGAGATTTCAGCACGGTGTAACCTAGGCTTTTACTTTTTTATGATATATCACTTTATGTCCAGAAAAATGAAGATAAAATTCTAAAGATGCAAATGTATACTAATGCTCTAATCCTATTGGCCAACTAATTTTGTATGCAGTTTTGATTCCAGAAATTTATGTTTTCCTCTTCCATAAAATTAGTCCAGAGGATGGACATGAAACAAATTACTAGTAACCAGCAATTATGATAAGTGGCCCACAGCCTAAAATCGGCTACAAAACAGATACAACACTCTGAACAGCCTCCTATATTCCTGCTACCAGTTTTATTAAGGGTTCGTAGAGCTATTCTTTACCATCTTACAGACATTCAGTTTTGTTGTTGTTGTTTTGGCCTTGCCCACGGCATGCAGAAGATCCAGGGCCAGGATCAAACCCATGCCACAGCTTTGACCTGAGCCACAGCAGTGACAGTGCCTGACCCATTGCACCACCAAGGGAACTCCCAGACATTCAGTTTAAAATGTAAATGGTACAAGATATTGATAAACCAATTGGCGTTGATGCAAAGGAAATTCCTCCTTTATCTCAATTACAACACGACAACTTAATAGATCAAGAGAGTTTAACATCTGAGACAAGGGCAATTCAAGAAACAACAGCATGTTGATACAGTAATTAAGAGGAAATGTGAATCCATTACTGTGTTTTTAAAAGTATCTCAAAAAAAAAAAAAAAATCTCAAGCACTTTAGCTCTTTTTACTGCTTTCATCAAAAGCTATGATATGAGGGAGTTCCTGTCATGGCTCACTGGTAGCAAACCCAACTAGTATCCATAAGGACTGGGGTTTAATCCCTGGCCTCTCTCAGGGGTTAAGGATCCCTCATTGCTATGGCTGTGGCATAGCCAGCAGCTAGAGCTCTAATTCGATCCCTAGCCTGGGAACTTCCATATGTCACGGGTGTGCCTTTAAAAAGACTAAAAATAAATAAATAAATTAATTAAAAGCTATGATATGAAACACTACTCTGATTTGTGATATATTTGGTGAGCAGCTTTGGGAAGAATGAAGAAAACACCTGAATAAAAGCATCTCTCTCATTAAGCATTTTCTAAAGTAAGATGTGTTTGGGATTAGAAGGTTGCAACTATTATATATCGAATGGATAAAGAGCAAGGTGGTAGTGTATAGCATAGGGAATTATATTCAATATCCTGTAATTAACCATAATGGAAAAGAATATGAAAAAGAATACACATATATGTGTATAACCGAATCACTTTGCTGTACACCAGAAACTAACACGACATTGTAAATCCACTATACTTAAATAAATCTTAAAAAAAGAGCCATGTGAAGCCAAGTGGGAGCACTGATTACAGAACCTGTGCCTCCAGCCCTGCCAGAGGGGTCTCTTCTCCCAAGTATCAATGACATGGGGTCCAGTTCTGCCCCCCACTGAAAAAAAAATTTTTAATTATAGAAGCAGCACATGCTCCCTGAAAAAAATAAGTTCAGAAAATTATGTTAAAATACAAAAAGGATAGTGAAAAGAGCTCCATCCCCAGAGGTCAGCACCTTTAAAGCTTCAGCACAAGCCTCCTTACATTTTTTTCTCTCAGTCCAGAGAGATGATGGAAGGGGTCTCTGTTGGAGAGCACATTTTGTTTTTAACTTGCTTTCCCCCCTAGATATCAATAGATTCTGGACATCTTTTTGTGATCACAATGAGGTGTTTGTTGATTTTTTTTTTCTTTTTGCCTCACTTGCAGCAAATGTAGGTTCCTGGACCAGGGATGGAATCCAAGCCAGAGCAGCAACATCTGCTGCAAGGCCAGATCCTTTAACCCACTGCACTGGGGATCAAACTAGTACTTCTATAGAAACAAGCCATATCATTAACCCACTGCACCACAGAGAGAACTCCCACAATGAGTTTTAAATAGATCTGTTCCTTAGGTATTTACTGAGCACCTGCACAGTACCTACTAGCACTGGGGGGCATAATGCATGGAGTTCGGGGTCTCAGCGCTGGGAGTGAGAGAGGAGCAAGCAGAGAGCTGCAGGTGCTGAGATGGAGGACACATGGGCGGGGCGTCCTGCAGCGCAGAGAGAGCACCGGATCCAGCCTGCGAGGTGCGAGGGGCGTGGCAAGGGAGATTTCCTAGGGTAGAGGACTCCAGTGGCAGAAACTGCTGTTTTCCAATTTCCAAAGGCAGTTAGTTCCCTTTTTCCCTGGTTACATGGCTAAACTACATTTCCCATCCTCCCTTGCAGTCCAGCGTCCTCAAGTGACTGAACTCTGACCAACGGAATATGAGCAGGATGACAGCTGATGCTGTGAAGTGGGCAGATCTTCTCTGGGGTCTCCTTTCCCTTCTGCTAGATGAATGGGGCTTTCTCTTAGGATCAGAAGGTGAGCGGGCAGTGAGATGGGCAGAACCTGGGTTTCTGCCTCCCTGCTCACCAAACACCTGATTGGACTTAAGGAAAAATGACAAGTAAATTGCTGTTGTGTTAAGCGTTTTAAAACTTGGGGCTTATCTGTTACAGCAGCTAGCATTAACGAGTGTACCTATTACCCTAGAATAAGCCGAGTAGAGAGAAAAGCATGTGTGAAAGCCCAGGGCAATTGAAAAACTAACAAATGTTCAACCTGGCTGGAGGGTCCAGCTCATGTGCATGTCAGAGGTTGGGTGGACAAAGGAGACTAGCTACATAGCCAGAAAGGGCGCAGGGTCAGGACATTCAGGCATCAGGAAGCATGCTAAGATCTGGCCTGGATTCTGTGGGCAGTGGGGAGCCCTGGGAGAGTCTTCTGCAGAGGAGTGAGGAGATGGGATTTATATCAGGCTGCTGGACAGAGGATGAACTGTAGGGGTGGGGACTGAGTGGGAGAAGCAGGCAGACCTAGACTGTGGTTGTTACAGCTGCCCAGGTGTGAAGGGAACTGGACAAAGAAGGCTAGGAATGGATTGGAACTGTCTGTAGGTCACACCATGGACAGTGTTTGGTGGGTGACTGGGTGTGGAGAAGGGAAGGGAAGAACCCCTACTGGGGTGAGCAGCTGGCTGGGAGTGGAGCTAGCCCCTGAGTAGGAGAGGCTAGGGGAGGAGGTGTGAGGGGGACAATGTGTGGGATGCACCTAGAAGGTGCAAAGAGTGGTAGGAGCTCCTGCTTAGAGCACAAGAGGGAGGTCTTGGGGGAGGGAGGTTGGAGGCCATGGGCACAGAAGGGGGCACTGAGGCCAGAGGAGGAGATGGAGTCCCCAGGGAAAGGGTAAGGAAGAGGACCCCTGCACTCATGGGAACAGGGAGAGAGAGAGCCCCCCAAGGAGATATAGATAAAGGGCCTCCAAAGCCCTTTGGAGAAGGGCTACAGAACATTCTGGGGAACCACTGCTCCTGTGAACCATTCCTGACTGATGGGCGTCCGTGCTATTTTTTCAGTGGGCACACATAGGAACAGGGCTCTGGCAGAGAAGGTGGGGAAGTGAGGGTGTCATAGGGCTATTTCCTGTGCCTGGAAGGGAATCTCATGGGGACAATGAAGGAGGCTTTAAGAGCAGAGCAGAAAGACTCCCTACAGTGCTCAGAGTGCATATCTGACAGCAACTGTTTCAGTTCTAAAAGTGCCCATCCTCAGACCCAGCACTTATACCTGTGGGAATTTGTTCAAAGAAGAAAATCTAACGAGATCTGAGCTGGAGCCCAAAGATGTTCATTGCGGTATTATTTAGAAAAGGGGAAAAGTAGGAACAACTTACATGTCCAACAATAAGGCACAGTTAAAAATGTTATGTGACAGGGAGTTCCCATCATGCCCTGTTGAAACGAATCCAACTAGGAACCATGAGGTTGTGGGTTCAATCCCCGGCCTCACTCAGTGGGTTGAGGATCCGGCGTTGCCGTGAGCTGTGGTGTAGGTCGCAGACGTGGCTCGGATCTGGCATTGCTATGGCTCTGGCATAGGCTGGCAGCAACAGCTCTGATTGGATCCCTAGCCTGGGAACCTCCATATGCTGCAGGTGTGGCCCTAAAAAGACAAAAAAAAAAAAAAGTGACAAACCAAAAAATCCTGAGAAGGAAAAACAAAGTTGTAGGAATCAGGATTCATGACTTCAAACTTACAGCTACAAAGCTACAGTATGGTACTGGCACAAAAACAGAACTACAGATCAAGGGAACAGGATAGAAAGCCCAGAAATAAACCCATGTACCTATAGTCAATTAATCTATGACAAGGAGGCAAGAATATACAATGGAAAAAAGACAGTCTCTTCAATAATTGGTGCTGAGGGAGTTCCTGTCGTGGCGCAGTGGTTAACGAATCCAACTAGGAGCCATGAGGTTGTGGGTTCAATCCCTGGCCTTGCTCAGTGGGTTGACGATCCGGTGTTGTCATGAGCTGTGGTGTAGGTCGCAGATGCGGCTTGGATCCCGCGTTGCTGTGGCTCTGGCTTAGGCCGGCGGCTACAGCTCCGATTGGACCCCTAGCCTGGGAGCATCCCATATGCCGTGGGAGCGGCCCAAGAAATGGCAAAAAGACAGGAAAAAAAAAAAAAGTGGTGCTGAGAAAACTGGACAGATACATGTAAAAGAATGAAATCAGAACATTCTCTAACACCAGATACAAAAATAAACTTAAAATGGGAGTTCCCGTCGTGGCGCAGTGGTTAACGAATCCGACTAGGAACCATGAGGTTGCGGGTTAGGTCCCTGCCCTTGCTCAGTGGGTTAACGATCCGGCGTTGCCACGAGCTGTGGTGTAGTTTGCAGACGCGGCTCGGATCCCGCGTTGCTGTGGCTCTGGCGTAGGCCGGTGGCTCCAGCTCCGATTAGACCCCTAGCCTGGGAACCTCCATATGCCGCGGGAGCGGCCCAAGAAAGAGCAACAACAACAACAACAAAGACAAAAAGACAAAAAATAAATAAATAAATAAACTTAAAATGGATTAAAGACCTAAATATAAGGGTGAATACTATAAAAAACTCTTATAGGAAAATATAGGCAGGACATTCTTTGACATAAATTGCAGTGATATCTTTTTTTTTTTTTTTGTCTTTTGTCTTTTGAGGGCCTCACCCGTGGCATATAGAGGTTCCCAGGCTAGGGGTCCAATTGGAGCTGTAGCTGCCAGCCTATGCCAGAGCCACAGCAACGTCAGATCCAAGCCTTGTCTTTGACCTACACCACAGCTCACGGCAACTCCGGATCCCTAACCCACTGAGAGAGGCCAGGGATCAAACCCACAACCTCATGGTTCCTAGTCGGGTTCGTTTCCACTGTGCCATGATGGGAACTCCAGCAGTGATATCTTTCTGATCCACCTCTTAGAGTAATGAAAACAAAAATAAAAATAAACAAACAGGACCTAATTAAACTGAAAGGATTTTGCACAGCAAGGGAAGTCATAAACAAAATGAAAAGACAGCCAAAAGGACAGAAGAAAATGTTTGCAAACCATGCAACTGACAAGGGATTAATTTCCAAAATATACAAATAGTTCATGTAGCTCAATATTAAAAAAAACAAATAATCACATCAAAAAGCGGTCAGACAATCTAAATAGACATTCCTCCAAAGAAGACGTACAGGTGGTCAAAAAGCACATGAAAAGATTCTCAACATTGCTAATTATTAGAGAAAAGTGAGTCAAAACTATGAGATATCACTTTACACTGGTCAGAATGGCCATCATTAAACAATAAATGCTGGAGAGAGTGTGGAGAAAAGGGAACTCTCTTACATTTTTGGTGGGAATGCAAATTGGTGCAGCCACTATGGAGAACAGAATGGAGCTTCCTTAAAAAACTAAAAATAGAACAACCGTATGATCCAGCAATCCCATTCCTGGGTATCTTTCAAGAGAAAAACATAATTTGAAAAGATAACACGCACTTCAGTGTTTATTGCAGCTATTTACAATAGCCAAGACATGGAACCGAAATGTCCATTGACAGAAGAATGGATAAATGTGGACATATACACAATGGAATATTACTCACCCATAAAAAGGAACAAAATAATGCCATTTGTAGCAACACAGATGGACCTAGCAATTATCATACCAAGTGTAGTAACTCATATAGAGAAAGACAAATATCATATGATATGATATCACACATGGAATCTAAGAAAAAATGATACAAATTAACTTATCTAGGGTTCAGTCCCTGGCCTGGGAACTTCCACAGGCCAAGGGCATGGCCAAAAACAAACAAACAAAAAACCAGAAATAGACTCACAGAGAGAAAACAAACTTATGGTTGTCAAAGGGGAGGGGAAAAGTAGGGGGAGGGATAAATTAGGAGTTTGGGATTAACACACACACACTACTATATATAAAATAGATATCAACAAGGACCTACTGCATAGCACAGGGAGCTCTACTGTATATTCCCTAATAATCTACATGGGAAAAGAATCCAAAAAAGAATGGATATATGTATAACTGAATCACCCTGTGTACACCTGAAACTAATACATTATTGTAACTCAACTATATTTCAAAATAAAATAAAAAGTTAAAAAATATTATGACATTCATTCAATGGCTTGTTATGTACTCATGAAAATGATGTCTATAATACATAATAAAGGGAAAAATACCTAGATACACACATATATGTACACACATACACACCTAAATATATACTCACACATATAATTTTGTTTTACAAAGATTCTGTATTACTTTGGAAAAAAATTAAAATAAAAAATAAAGATACCTCCATTTTGAAAAAGTGCAGGCTGCCTGGAGGAGGAGGGAACCGTAGCTAGTCTGAACCATGCCCACCACCAGAGGCAAGCCATCCTCTCTTTAACCTGTGTCCTAAAGAAGGGAAGAGGCAGCAGAAGCCAGGGACAAAGAAGCTGGGACATGTGAGCTGCACAGTTGGAAGCGTGCAGATGGAGAGGTTGGCTCTCCATGCAGGAGTGCTGGGGCACTGCTATTGAGGATCTGGAAGCTTCCTCACTCTGAGACCCTCTGGAATGGTGGAATGGGGTGCTGAAGTAGAGATGGGGAAGATCGCCCAAGGGGCACTTCAGTTCGCTGGCTTGCAGGGCCACCTCCAAACTTGTCTAGAAGGCTGGACTCTTCTTTTTTTTTTTTTTTGGCCTTTTTAGGGCTGCACCTGTGGCATATGGAAGTGCCCAGGCTAGGGGAGGAATCGGAGCTTCAGCTGCCAGCCATAGCCACAGCCACAGCAATGCCAGATCCAAGCCATGTCTGCAATCTACACTGCAGCTCACAGAAATGCCAAATCCTTAACCCACTGAGCGAGGCCAGGGATAGAACATGCATTCTATGGATACAAGTTGGGTTCATTACCGTTGAGCCAGGTGGGAACTTCCAAGAAGCCCTGACATTTTGCTCCCACTTCCCCCTTGGCTGCATCAGGGTACAGGGCCTGGCAGCTCATTAAGAAGAGGGCAATGTTCTTTGATGATTCAGAAAAGTTTTTGATCCTTGAGGCTCAGTCACCTATTTCTACAGTTCCAAATGGCAATCACACCTATGACCTCAAGAGACACTCTTAGTGCCACCTGCTAGCTTATGTGACAGTGGGGGACAACCGAGGCTCAGAAACTTGCGGAGGGGCTAAATGGCCAAGTCAGAACCAGGAGCAAGACGCTTTGTCCAGGCAAAAATCACCACCCCTCCTGATGGCAGATTTGAGTCACCCCAAAGTAGCTCTAACTGCAGGATGGCAAAACCCAGGTTAACGAAGAAGTGCATCCCCTTTATTAGCTTCAAAATTACTGAGAACCTGGGGGGTGAGTATGTGGGGGTTGGTAGTATCATTCTCTGTACCTTCTAGCACGACTGAAATGTTTTTAAAAGGAATGTCATGTACTTGTTTGCATAGAAACAGGTAAAATATAAAGGTTTTTAAAAGGCCCAAAGTACTTGCTAGGCACAGTGCCTAGAAACAGGTAAAATATAAAGGTTTTTAAAAGGCCCAAAGTACCTGCTAGGCACAGTGCCCTGGATCTGACTGCCCCACCCCAACCCTGGAGAGGCTTTGGCTGTGAATCCGGGCTCCATCACTCCCCAGCTGGGCAAACTTGGGCAAGTGACCTGCTCTCTCTGAGCCTCAGTTTCCTATCAAATGGAGATGTGATGACCTTCTCATAGGCAGGACCCTCCTGTCAGGAGAGGCAGGACTGGCCAGGGCAGACCCGGGAGGGAAACCCTCCCCATCCAACCACTTAGACTTCCCTTGCTCCAGACCCAAGGTCCTAACCCCCAAATTTCACATTTGAGGGAACTAGGGCACGGAGAGGGAAGGACTTGCCTAGGGTCCCATGGGAAGTCTGGGCACAGACTGGGGGTGCCCAAGCCATACCTCTTCTCTGCCCTGGGCCTGGCGGATTAGGAAAGCAGGTTTCCTCTGGAACCCCACTTTCTGTGAACCATCATTCCTCACCTGGCGATCCCCTGGCCCCAGCCCGCTGACCCCCATGGGCATTCTGCTCCATCCTGCCCTCCCTGTCTGGGGTAGGACAGGGCTCCTAAAAGGCATGGTCCATATTCCTCACTCAGTCCCAGGCAAGCAAGGCGCCCTGCATGAGCCTGCCATCATGCCCAGAATTCTGCCATCTGTGTATCCTGCTCCCAGATAAAGCAATGTCTCTTCACCAGGGTGGCCACTTGGCCCCTTAGAGCCCACCAGTGGGAGGGACACACTCTTCCCTTGCTGGATGACAAGGGGGCATTGGACCCATGCCCTCAAATATCAGACCCACACCCCCTCAAACAAGGGGCTGCACAGAGGCAGGCGTGCTCTTTTGTCCACACGAGCTTCCTTCAGGCAAGGCTCTGCCTGGGTGAGAAGCAAGGAGGAAGTAGCCTGAGGTGGCAGCTGGGAACAGGGCCCCGTTGTCTCTGTTCCCAGGGTAGGAGCTGCCCAGCCCCTGAGTGTCAGGCAGAGCTGGGAGCTAGGGAGGCAAGGGTTGGGATCTCGAGCTGAGGGTTTGGGGCAGCCACGGCAGCTCATAGAGGCTAGGACCCCAGAAGGCCAGACAGATCTTGAGCAAGGCTGGGGTCCCAAAAAGGAGCTGGGGTAAGTCACTGAATTTGGAGTCAGTTTAGCCACATTTGATCTACATGACCTTGGGCAAGCCACTGAATCTCCTTGAACCTCAGTTTCCCCCTTTGGATAATAGGATTAGTAAAAATGCCTCCTCCACAGGGCAAAGGACAGTGCAACAGTAGAGGGGCTGCCCACGGCTTTACCCTATCTGGGCTTCGGGTCACCCTCTTCCTAAAGGAAGAGGTTGGATTCTCCCAATTGGACTGTCCTCCTGAGGATTTTCATGGCACCTGTCATCTCAGCAACTCAGGTGATCCGGTGTGTCAGGCCCGCCTCCCGCCCTCTCTCTCTCCCACTGGTGGGGTTACTGCAGCCAGATGTGCACCCAACAGCTCCAAGCAGGTGGGAAGGGGGTCGACATTAGGAAGGGACCATGGCCTTGCTCTGCGCTGTTTCCGAAGAGCTGGCTTGGCACCACGGGATGGGGGCAGACCAAGCTGAACCCCCTTCCTTTGCAATGAGCCAGGAAACGAAGGAACAGTTGGGTTTCCTTTGGGACACTCCCTGGCTACCAGAGTTTGTCTCACACCCACAAGCCTTTCTTTGGTTGCCTTGCCCCCTCAGTGGTACAGGACAGAGCCTTCCCCAGGCAGAGGGCATCCATCCTTTACCCTGCCACCCAACCCTGCTCTGACGGCCCCTCTTCTGGGGAGGGCTAATGGAAAGAAGGAAACTCCCTCCTCTCCCAGGGATCAGGCGCCACGTCCAAGATTAATCATTAATGAACTCGGAGCTCCAGCCCAGCTCCAGCCCCACCCACCTCAAGTTCAGGGACTGGGTAAACCCTGGAAATGGGAGCCGGGGAAAGAACCCGAGCGCGAGCAGCTACTGCGCCCTCCCAGGCCCCAGCCTCCCCACCCTTGGTCAGCCAGGACGGGCATGCAGACCCTGGAGCGCTAGTGTGGCGCTCCCATGCCACTCAGGTTTTAGAGGCGGGCGGGCGCAGCCCCAGTTCCGGGGATGGAGTGAGGCGATCCTGGACCCCAAGGGGTAGACTGAGGCAGGGCGCTAACTGGTGGTGAGTGCTGGGCCCCCAGGACGTACCTTGTCCCCGTCCTTATGGGCTTGGCGTGAAGGGTCGGCCCCGGGCCGCGCCGCCCGGGCGCTCACTAGGCGGCGGGTCGTACCCGCCGCCCGGGTTAGGCCGGGCTCGGCCCGTGCTCCCGCCCCCGCCGCCGCCGCCCCAGCTCCAGCCAGGTGCGGCCGCCAGCCCAGCCCTGCCCGGGCCCACAGCGCCGCGGCCAATGGGCGTCCCGGGCCCCGGCCCCCTCCCCGCCCCTCCGCGCCTGCCCCCGGCGCACAGAAGCCGCATTCAGCGCCCCGGGGCGCACTGCTGCGCCCCCGCTGCCGGCCCAACAAGGCGCGTTTGTCTCGGATGTGCCAACGGAGCCATTGTCCCGCCGCCGGAACCTGAGCCTCAGCCGAGCTCCCAGGCCAGGAGGGGATTCGAGGGTGCCTGGGAAACGGGGTGGCGTGGTGGTGGTGAGGGCAGCTCCAGGAAAAAGGAGGAGGCTAGATTAGTTGCTTAACTTCTTTTTTATTCAATGGGAGGTAATGGCCTCTGGCTCCAGAGCCAGTGCATAATGAGGACACGCATTTTTGGCAGCTGAAATGTGGATGAGAGGAGTTGGGGCTGTTCACACCACTTGGGGGCTGCTCCACCGACCCCACCTCTCCAGTGGCCCATCAGGGCTGAGCACAGTGTCGTCAGGATGCAGGTGCCCCATCCAGACCCTTTTCCAGTCCCAGGTGTCCCTCTTTCTCTCCAGAGATGCAGGGCCAAGGATGGGGACTAATGCTGGTCTGGAATTGGAAATGCTCAGCTCCAGCTGTGAGCAGTGCAAAACCAGCTGGCCACCCAGTGGGGCATAAGCCGCATCAGAGCCCCACTGCCCCCGCCATTACTGGGTGACTCTGGAATGGGGAAAATTCCACATCAGCAAGGCTGCCAGGGATTTTTCCATATCTCATGGGCTTGCTCTCCAGCCTTGCGCTGGCACCCCTGCCATGGCCTTGGGATGCACATGCACGCAGGCCAGCCCAAGTCATCCCCCAGAGCTATACAGACTTGGGCTTCAGAGGCCCTGCCTCTGGAAGACCTCCCCCTCTCCCCATAAGCACGAAGCAAATCAGAGTGGAACATATCTAACACCCCCAGGGAGACAGAAGCCCTGGGCTCTCTGCTCCCTCAGCCAGAGAGCCTGCCCAAGCTCTAGCTTTCCCCCTGCACAGGCTGGGCCTGAAAACACTGCTCAAAAGACTGCACTTCTACAGCTTGAGGGGCAGAGAGGGCCAAGGCCCACAGGTACCGGGGGAAGGTGGAGCCCAGTTCCTAATCCCTATTTCCTGACCCTGACCTTTGCTTCTGAAAGCACTAGACCCCCAGAGACGGGGGCCGGGGGAGTGGGGGGGACAACACAGCAACAGACATTCAGAATCTCCCTGCCTGACCTGAGGGAGGGGTTGAATGACATCCCAAGTTTTGGATTAAGGCCGTGGCTCGGCCGTGAGGCACTAGCAGTCCAGGCAATGGCATTTCCCCCTGTGCCTCTGCAAGGGCACTGTCAGGGTCAGGTGGGAAGCCCTAAGGATGGCCCAGCCAGGGTTACAAGTAAGGATGCTGGCCAAGCACACACTGGGGGTGCTTGGTAGCTCTGCCCATGAGTCTACAAGGTAAAACTGAGTACCCACACCTCAGGCCCCACAGATCCTTCAGGCACTGGCTCTTACCTCCTAGGCTGATTCCAGCAGGAAGTGATGACAATCATGGTTGGTGTCTCCTGAGTACTTTACTTACTAGATACCTGACCCTAGTAGAATTTCCATAACCTCATCACTGAACCCTCTACACATCCCTCGGAGGAAGGCTCCAGAACTTCTACTCCTAATTTACACACAAGGAAGCAGGTTCACAGAGGAAAGGTATCTGGGCTAGAATGTGCCTACCTTCTGGTACCCTTGGACCCAAAGGGGTCCATGGACATTCAGAAAGCTCCGAGCAGGGACCAGCCCCTCTCAGTGAATATTGAGGGCTGACCGGCCTGGAACACAAGCTACTAGGGGTCCTTCTCCAACCCCAGGAAGGCTCATGAACACAGAATTCAACTGGCCGCAAAACTCCAGCCATTTAATAACAAAAGCTTCCTCACCCTCACCCCACCACAGCACTGGGAGAATCACGGGTCCAACCATGGAAGTATATGGGAAAGGCAGGGTGAATGAGGACAGTCAGTGAGGGGCTGGTCAGGTCCTGCCCCTGTGTCATTTGACTCTGGGGAACATCAGGTTGGAGGCCTTTCCTCTGCCCATCCACCAGCAAGGGGCTCCATCCCGGGGGGTGGGGCTGCCCAAAGGGCCCAGCCAGAGTACATGAGAGGAGGCCAGGGCTGGCAAGCGGAGGAGAGAAATGAAGACAGAGGAGGCTCTGGTCTGTCACCAAGCCTAGGCTCTCTGGCCTGCCTATGCCAAGCCCAGCCACCGGGAGCTGGCCTCACCAATCCAGAGGCTTTGCCAATCACACTGGCCTTGCCTTCTTGGCTTTCTTCTCAGACCTCACAGCCTCATCATGGGCTTTCCGCTTCTCTGCCAGTTTGTTGGCCTGTGAGGAGGAAGGGGAGGATCAAGCTGTGATGGGAGGAGGAGGGCAAGGAGGGGATTCCTCCCTTTCCCATTCATGGCCACTGCTTAAAAGCAGAGCTTTCAGAAAAGCTAACAGGCAAATCACCCTGGGGAAAAACAAACCCATTTGAATGCCCTGAGGTGAGGAACCATCATATTATTTTATGGGCCCACAGCAATTTAGGAGCAGAGCAGGCTCCCAGAGCTGGAGGCAAATGTCTCATTGACTCCTTCACCTGGGAAAGCTGGCAGCCATTCAAATCTTCACCAGGAGCTGCTGGGGGGAAGTCAACCTGGAACAGTCTCTCCCCCAGAGCCATTTGGCAGTATCTACTACAAAAAAGGAAGGGTGCTCACCCTGGAAATTACACTCCTAAGAATTTACTCTGCAGAGACACTTGAGATAGAATGCTCGAGGGTGTTCTCTGAGAATGATTAAAAATAGGAGACAACTTAATCCTATCAGCAAGGAACAGGCCATACACTGTATGACACATGGACAGAAGTCCATACCAGGGTTAAATGACACAGAGCAGAACAACCTATATAGGCAGACCTCAGAGACATTGCCAGTTTGATTCCAGACCACCCCAATAAAACACATATCCCAGTAAAGGCAGTCACATGAATTTTCTGGTTTCTCGGGGCATATAAAAGTTATGTTTATGCTACACTGCTGTCTATTAAGTGTGTGATAGCATCATGTCTAAAAATGCAATGCAAATTCACTAATTAAAAAATGCTTTACTGCTAAAAAACCATTAAACATCACCTGAGCCTTTAGTGAACTGTAATCTTTTTGCAATAGTAACGTCAAAAACCACTAATCATGGATCACCAGAGCAAATGTAATAATGATGAGAAAGCTTGAGACAGTGCAAGAATTACCAATGTTACTGGTGACATGGAGACACAAAATGAGCAAGTGCTGTCAGAAAAATGGTACTAAATAAATTTGCTGATGGGGTTGCCACAAACCTTCCACTTGTAAAAAAAAGACTCAATATTCGTGAAGTGCAATAAAGCCAAAAGCAATAAAATGAGGCTTGCCTGTATATGTAGCAGGGTATCCCCCAAATAATGTCTGTTATCATATGCAACAAAGAAGCTGGTACTACAGGTCTCCTCAGGGCAAAACTGTGAGCCAGCTTCATGCTGTCCACTAAGAAAATTCTTTCAGGAGTTCCTGCTGTGGCTCAGTGGTTAGTGAACCCAACTAGTAGTCATGACGATGTGGGTTCAATCCCTGCCCTTGCTCAGTGGGTTAAGAATCTGGCATTGCCGTGAGCTATGGTGTAGGTCACAGACATGCCTGGGATCCCAAGTTGCTGTGGCTGTGGTGTAGGCCGGCAGCTATAGCTCCGATTCGACCCCTAGCCTGTGAATCTCCATATGCTGTGGGTGTGGCCCTAAAAAGACCAAAAAAAAAAACAAAAACAAAAAAAAAACCTTTTAAAATAATGAGTGTATGTGGCTTTGTGAATGAGAGGAAACAAAATAGAAGCTTAACTAAAACCTCCCACAGCCACCCACCAGCTTCATGTACTTCTGTAGAGTGCTCCTTTATAAAAGCAGTCCCTGAGTCTGCTGGAACAGCTCTGGCCCCAGGCGCTAGCAACTCAGAAACCACATGGTGCAGGAAGGAGACTGACAGAGATGCCCACAGGGGCCTGAGGGAGAGGCCCAGAGGCTGGGCTGGGCCAGGTGGGCAACTTCAGAGAAGAAGCCAGGGGAGGGCCTGGTGTCCACCCGGGAGCAAGTTGGCCTTGAAACTACTGCATGGCCACACCTGGAGAACTGGACAGGCAGGAGACTCACCTCGCGGATTTTGCGTCTCTTGCCAAACATGATCTTGTTGTAAAGGTACTTTTCCCGCTTCTTCATCATCATGATGGCCAGGCGCTTGGCCTCACTTTCCTCCTCTTGGGCCAGGCGCTGCCTGTCCTCCAGCTTCACAGTGCCCGCCATCACTCTGGGCTTCTGAGCACACAGGGTGGACACTTGTGGATGCAGGTAATCCCCCAGGCCTCCCCACCCAACCCCAGTTCCCTGGCTCCCGTCCTTCTGGCAGAGGGGCTGCTTCCCAGTCCAAGACCCCAGTCAAGTTCCCGGTACCTTCCCCTCCATCCTTGGCTCCTCTGGGGCTGTTGGTGGGGCCTGCACCCTCCCCTCCATCCTCCGCTCCTCCAGGGCTGTCAGTCTGGCCTCTTCCTCCTCTTCTGAACCAGCCTCTATATCTTCCTCCTCCTCCTCCTTTTCTCCCTCTTCATCATCGCCTTCGTCATCTTCCTCTTCATCCTCTTGTTCGGATTCATTCAAATTTCCTACAAAGAGCCAAGGACTTTTGCATACCCAGAAGCTGCTCTTCCCCTTGTGGCACAAGAACTGGCACCTGGCACCACCCTCTTCAGCCTAGGGTATGTTTCAAAGGCCTGCAGGGCTGTCCCAGCCATGGTTCCCCTGGCGCCTCCCCCTGCAGTCCCAGCTGCCTTCAGAGCAAACTCCAAGCCCGACTCCTCAGCTCTGCTATCTCCTATGGAAACTTCCAGACCAGTTACTCTAGAGATCAAGTAGCACCTGATTATAAGACATATTCTCTCCACCTAAGCCATACTCCAAAGGTGGGTTTAAAGGGCTTTGTGCCCCTGTTGTCCTGTTCCCTCTGTGGTCAATAAGGCAAACAGCTGGCTGAGGCCCTGGGAGCCGAGGCCAGCCTGGAGAAGCCTGCCCATGCTGCCCAGCTCCCTCCCACTCACCTGGGTGCTCCCCTCGCTGCAGGGCCAGCAACTTCAGCTTCTCAGGGGGGACATAATCGCCTTCCTTCTCTGACACGAAGGGTGAGAGGTGTGGGGGCAGCTGCACCCCGGGGAAGTAGTCTGACACCGGGAGGAGGAGCCGGGCATTCACAGAGTCAAACACCCACTGGGGCTGCACGTAGTACCTGGTGCAGGGTGGTGGCAGAGAGAGTCATGGAGTCACCTGAGGCTCCACTGCATCCACAGGGGCCTTGAGACCTCTGCCCTCAGAAACCCAAACAGTCAGAGAAAGACAACTGCCCCGTGGGCCTACCTGCCAATGGTGGGGGTCTGCTGCCCTGGCCGGTCGACAATCTGGTGGGTGATGCTGGAGTCTGTGACGTCATAGGTGGCCCCAATGCACAGAGATTTGTCCCAGGACACGAGCCCCCCAAAACTCCTAGAGGCAAAGAGGAAACCCTCAAGGGTGCTCAGGAGTGAGGTGCCTGCCCTGCTGACCCATGAGCTCACCCCCATAGGACACATTAGTCCTCTTCCCACCCACCTCTTGGTGCCTTCCCCATCTGGCCGATGCCTCCAATGATGGCTCAGTGGAGACCCTATGCCCTAAGCTGGTGAGGAAGCCATATCAGCTGCCCTCTGGGAGTGCTTCCCACATGTGAGATGGACAATGATATCAGCCTGATGTGACCGATGGGTGCCCAGGGCTGCCCTGTCCAGGAAAGGACCCATCCCAGTGTGGCAGAGCCAGTGCTGTCAGTCTCCCCACCTGATGACGAAAGCCAGGGCCTCTCGGGGCACCTCACGGTTCAGGAAGAACTTCAGGCCCTCAAAGAGCTTCTTGTGCTTTTCCTGCGCCTCCAGCTCCTTCCTGTGGTCCTCTTCCTGTGCCGCCATCTCCTGCCGAGAAAAGGGGCACCTCGCCCCATCAGACCCACACGCACTCCAACTGCAGGCAGAAGCTGGAGAGGAGCCCCTCCCCAACTTCCTCCTAAACCCCTCAGTCCCAATGCGCCCCAACCCCTCTTCCATCAGGCAGCACAGTCCTCACCCCATCAGCAGGAAACTCATCCACCTCGGCTTCCTCCTCTGTAGGCACCACCACACGGGCCAGACTGGCACTGAGGGCGGCCAGTTTCTGCGGGGAAAGAAGCAGGGCTACAGCACTGCCATTCGTAGGTGGGAGGTCTTGTCAGGGGGTATGGCCAGGGTGGGGGATGGTTCTGGGACGGATACCCATGGGGTTGAGTTCCAAGGGCAAACTCTGCATGTCTAGCCATGATTGCTCTGACCCCTGGGCCAGGAAGCACCCTCCTGGGGGCTATAAGGCCAATGCTCCAGAAGCCTCTCTCACCTCCATTGAGCTCTCGGAGTCCAAAGCGTAGGTGTCCTCACTGGCCTTCGCTTCTGTGTGGGCCTGACCCTCGAGCTGGGAGGCAGGGGGAAGGTCAGAGGAAGAGGATGTCCACAGCCCCTACCTCATATGGGGAGAGAGGCTGTGGCCCCTAAGAGGCGGGGACAAGGCGCTGGGCTGGGCCTTACCTTTGGCGGGTAGTGCAGGTTGAGAGACTGGTAGAGGCGGAAGTTGACAAAGCCCAGCAGGGTGGTGTAAAACTCGGTGAAGGTGGCCATGACCCTGTAGTCCACGTCTGTTGGGTGCTGGGAACACAGGGGGCGCGTCAGCAGTGTGGGTGCAAAGATGGCACTGACAACCCATGCAGGGTGGGGGCCCTGCCTGCCCAAGACCAGGAGCCCCCTCAGAGTGGCCCTACCCTCAGAGCTCTGCCCCACGGGAAGAGGCTGTGTCCCTACCCAGGAGCATTCCAGGCACCAGTAAGGGTCTGGACGGGGGGTTCCAAGAGTTGGGGTGCCAAATCCCCTTGCCATAAAGGGGACACGATGAGTGAGAAAAAGGAAGCCATTGTCACAAGGTCCCTAGAACAGGTTAGTGCCCTCTCCCCGTCTGAGCTTTCCCCTTCATCCTGCAAGTCAGCCTCTGTCCCTGCAGAGGCCGCTCATACCTTCTCCATTTCCTATCCCACAATTTCCGCTTAATGTCCTATCTGGGGCTAGCTCAGGAACACTTGGGGGCCCGACCAGAAGAGATGACCCCAGAACAGTCCATCTGCCTGAGTAGACGGCATCAGCCCCTACAAGTCCTGGCAGGAGCCTTGAGATGGATGCTCAGAATTTAGCAACCCTGCCTGGGGCCTAATCAGAGAAAAGGCACAACCCAGGGACCCAGGGTAGGCTGGGCAGCTGCCCGGCTCAGGCCCACAGAGCTCATGAGAAATGGCCGGCAGAAGAGCTGCCTGCTTGGGGTGAGAGCATAAAGCAAGGGGGAGACTCAGGACAGCTTGTCCTTAACCTAGAGGAGCTGGTAAATCAAACTAGGGCAAAGATCTAAGACCCAGACCAAAGTGCCTGACTCCTGAGCAGCACTGCTCCTCAAACCAGGGAGGCCAGCCCAGCTCTGGAGGACAAGCTGGGCAACATCCAAATCAGTGATGATCACAACTGATCTGTGACCCTGAGCTGTTTTCTCCATCCTGCCACCAGTCAGTGATGAGGCTGTGGGAGTGCAGGGGCCAAGAATGCTCCTCTTGTCCTCAACTGATACCTCAGTCCTTTCGTGCGCATCTGCCAGGGCCTTCGATGGGCCTGGAGCATATGAGCAATTGACTTCCCCAGTGCCCCCACATCTGCTGGGTCCTGTTGCTTGAAGCCCAGACTGGCTGCACAGGGGGAGGGGGCACATCAGGGCCCTGGTGATGACCCAGGACTGGTCCCCCATCCTCTGGCTATGAGGAAGCAGTGGCAGTGAGCTGGCCAGAGAGGAAGGAGGAAAGGGGGGCCTGTTCCCTTCCTCTGTTCCCCCAGGCCCAGCTGTGTGGAGGATGACAAACAAAAAACAGTCTGAGCATCGAGGGGGTGGGACATCAGAGAGAAGGAAGGAGAGGGAGGGCCAGAGAGGAAGGAGGGAAGGCAGGGCAAAGACTCGCACACATGCCTAACCCAGCGAGTGGGCACAGGGACTGACGGGAGCCAAGCCCGCCTCTCACCCACAAAGACTGCAGGCTGCCTCCAATCACCTCCACTGTTCTGTGCTCAGAGGGTCTTCTGGTCCAAGCCACCAGCACAGAGGAATGGGCAGGGTCCAGACCCAGTTCATCCTGGCTAGCAAACCCACGGAGCAGCCTCCACTGGAGGCATCAGTTTCCACTCAACAAGAGTAGGAAGCAGGCCAACGCAGGCCCACGGCATAAGTCAGGAGGCGAGCCAGAGACCCCGTGGGGGACCAGAGACAAACCAGCATTTCTCTGGATGGATCCAGCCCCAAATTCCCACAGTCTAAAAAAAGATAAATAAGAAGGCGTACCACTAACAAGCAATGCTTCTCTTTTGCCCACCCTCCCCAATCCCACCAGGTCCCCAGCCCTGGGGGGCGGGGTGGCAGTGGGGGAGGAAGGAGTTATGTGAAGCCTGGCCAAGGCCTGGCAGCCGCCATCGGCTGAAGGGCAGAACCAGGCTCTGCACAACAGATATTCGTGTAGACCCAGAAGCTGCTCACCATTCAGCACCTCTAAGAACCAAACAACAGGCACTACTGAAGTTTTTTCCCCCTTAAATCTTCATGATAAGGCTTACAAGATAGAAGCACGTTATTACTGGGTATGCAGAGGTAAAGGAACGCATCCAGGGTCAACCAGCAGGCAGGTACTGGAGCCAGGCTGGCCGTCTCTTGTTATAATGCTGCACAACACACTACCCCCATGCCTCCTGCCAGCACTCAGGAACCCAGCTGGTTCTGCAGGACAGGAAGATCCCCCTTCACCCACACCCTCATCTTGGTCTAGGAGCCACAGAGGGAGCAACACTGCGCACAAGCCCCTCCCCACCCCACTCCTGGGCCACTCACGTCGTGGGAGAAGGTGTAAGGTGTGATCCACACGATGGGCTGCCCCAGCACTTCGGCCTGGTAGTAAATGCCTTTGATGGACAGGAAGACCTTCGTAGAGGGGAGGCATGTGGTAAGGACCGGGTGGCAGGGCAGGGGGCGGTGTGGGGGCCCCACTGGGCTGCCCAGGCTCACCTTGCGCAGGGCACGGGCGGCGATGACATAGTGCATGAACTCCACAGCCAGCCGGCGGCACAGCTGGATGGTGTGCACGTGGCACTTGCCGGTCCTCGGGAAGGTGGAGAAGAGGAAGCACATGGAGAGGGCGTCATCCAGGTCGCGCAGGGCGTCTATGAACGTGGGGTACCTGCGTGGCCAGGAGGGCGGTGCTCAAGGGGTCGTCCAGCCTGGGCTCCAAAGGGGGCCCCAAGCTCCTTTTCTCACCCTGTTGGTCACCCCAGAGCTGATCCCCATGCCAGGCCGACACTGCCATCTCCTGAACAGGGATGGGCAACACTCTGGGGCCTGGCAGCACGATTCCCCATAGCTTCAGGAGGAACCACAGAACAGGACATGGTCACTTAGCTTTGAAGGAGGTACCACAGAGCAAGACGGAAGAAAGGCCAGCCGGGGTCCCTCACAAGACAATGGGAGGAAAGGCACTTAGTTTCCTGGAATAAGCTGGAGCCTTAACTGGCCCCTCAGGTGCCTTGGCGCTTCCTCACTCTTCACCTCATGGACAAACCCCACAAACCAGGCCCTTCCTAGAAGCAGCACTGCCATCTTTCTCAGCAACATGCAAAGAGAAGGGGGTGACACAGAATGGGAACATGACCCCCAAACTGCCACCTGCTGTATGTATAAATCCCGACATTGCTTTTTTCTGTGTATTTTTTTTTAACTTGTTTCCACACAATAGCTGTGTGTCACAGGCAGGACAGGTGCTATTGCCACCTCTCTCTTAGAAAGGAGGAGCTGCTCAGGGCAGGAATGGTTCTCAGGGCAGGAACGGTTCTCCCACCCAGCATATGGCTGCAGGGGGCTGGGGTGACAATACCTGCTGTCCAGTTCCCAGGCCAGGGCTACTGCTGTGCCAGCCCATGGCTGGCCAGACTCACTGAAGCCAAACCCACCGAGCTTAGAGCTATTCCCAGGCCAATAGTCCTCAAGAGACAGACATTCAGGTAGCCCAGGGTTTCTGAACCTTACCACTACTGATCTCAGGCCAGGCTGCTCTGTGCTGTGGGGGTATCCTGTGCACTACAGGGTGTTCAGCAGCACCCCTAGCCTCTACTCATTAAATACCAATAGACCCTCTGCCATCTGAGTCTTGAGAACCAGAAGTGTCTTTAGACACTGCCAAGGGTCTCCACTGGTTTAGCCAATAAAATGAAGGGACTGCAGAGAAGCTGGGCAAGAAACAGTTAAGATCGGGGGTATTTGGCTTGTCTTCCAGGATTGACCCCACACCACATGTATAGCTCTGGTTCACTCTCACCACAGGGCTTTTGCATGTGCTGTTTGTGCTGCCTGAACCATGCTTCCCTGGCTGCCTCAAATGTCTCCCCTCAGGGAAACCCTGGACTTGCAACCATCACAACAACGTGCCAGTTTGTTTCCTGTCTGCTTCTTCCAAAGGATGCCAGCTCTGTGAGCAGGGTCGTGACCTTGTTCCCCATGGCAAGCCCAGTACCAAGTCAGGGTCCCCAGCTCACCGCTCCTTGACGATGTGGTCGAGCTTGTAGTTGGGCTTGTTGTCCTTCAGACGCTCCACCGTGTTCCACTCACTCTTCCCATAAGCCTTCCGCAGCTTCCGGACGAACACCTGGAAGAGGGGAGACTGCTGATGTGGGGACCATGGGCTCCGGGACAGCCCTCCTAGTCAGGGCAGGAGGACTCTTGAGCCCTCTGGACCAACTTCCTCCCTCCGAGCACTTCAGGTCAGGTCTACCCTCTGTGCATTTCAGAGGCTTGGAGGCCGCCTCCACTGTGGTCTAGAGCAGCAGCTCTGAGAGAGCCAGACCCCTGGGGGCTCACTTCCAATGCAGTGAGTTGAGGTGGCTGCAAAACCCAACAGCAGGACAGGTCCAGCCACCCACCTCAATGGGCTCTGGTGAAAGGACTGCCCACAGCTGTACCCCCAGCCTGGCCCTGCTGCTTGGGAAAGGCTTCAGAAACAGGAGTCCACTTTCAATTATTTGCATTGGCTATATTTAGGTTTTTACTTTCCCTGTGGTATTTAAGCATTTAACAGTTTCTATTTGTGGGATGGAAAGCCTTATCTCTTGGAGCAATTCCAGAAAGAACGCTAATGGAAGCAATTTCTTTGGGCAGAAAACACACCAGAGCATCCCTGAAAGACCACAATCTTTGTTTCAGAGGCAGTAATTTTCCTCTTTTCCAAAAGAACCAGGGGAAAAGAATGACAGGTAAAACATTAATCACTGGCCAGGTTCTGTATAAATGATTTCCATACCTGAGATCTTTGTCAATCCTCCACCCCACCCCCGCCACACTTCTGAGGCAGAATTGCCTCACCCTTTGTAGTCTTGCTCAGAGAGATCAATCTGCCCAAGGTAGCTCTCTGCCTACAGAGAGCTGCGAAGGAACTCATCTAGACCCTAGAGTGAGGCCTTACCTTGTATTCCCGGAACTTGTTGACAATGGGTTCATGGAGGAGGAACTTGATGTCTTTGATAAGGTAAAAGGTTCGGGCCGCCGTGGAGCCCTTGTTAACTTTCTTTTTGTGTTTTGGTTCATGGGGATAAATCCCCTTAAGGATGCAGAGCCGCCTGGAAGACAAAGGTCATTCCTTTGGTCAGTAAACGTGCTGAGCACTGGCCACACTGGGCCTGGAAAACAGCAGTGGACAGGGAACATGGGGGCCCCACCCTTTGGAAAACTCACATCCTAGAGTCTGACGATCGCAAGTTCCCGACAAGCACACAGCAGATTGTCCCCAGCAATAGAAAGGAAACAATTGGAATACTGAATGGGCCTACTGGTAGGTACCTCTTTTAGAAAGGGGAGTTAGGAAAGGCCCTGCTGAGAAATAAAACACTTCGAGGAGTTCCCGTCATGGCGCAGTGGTTAACGAATCCGATTAGGAACCATGAGGTTGCGGGTTCGGTCCCTGCCCTTGCTTAGTGGGTTAACGATCCGGGTTGCCGGGTTGCCGTGAGCTGTGGTGTAGGTTGCAGATGCGGCTCGGATCGCGCGTTGCTGTGGCTCTGGCGTAGACCGGCGGCTACAGCTCCAATTAGACCCCTAGCCTGGGAACCTCCATATGCCACAGAAGCGGCCCAAAGAAATAGCAAAAAACAAACAAACAAACAAAAAAAACACTTCGAGCCACAAACAGACAGACATACCTTCTTTTATTGCATTCTACTGCATTGCACTTTTTAAATTTTTTTGCTTTTTAGGTCCACACCCATGGCATATGCAAGTTCTCAGGCTAGGGTTGAACTGGAGCTATAGATGCTGGCCTACACTCCAGCCACAGCAATGGCGGATCTGAGCCACATCTGTGACCTACACCACAGCTCATGGCGATGCCAGATCCTTAGCCCACTGAGTTAGGCTAAGGATCAAACCTGAATCCTCAGGGATACTAGTTGGGTTTGTAACCTGCTGAGCCACAAAGGGAACTCCTTTTTTCTTTTCTTCTTTTTACAAAATTGAAGGTTTGTAAAGCCCTGGGTTGAGCACATCTATCAGTGTCCTCAGTCTTATAGCATTTGCTCACTTTACATCTCTGTCACACTTTGGTAATCTGTGCAATATTTCAAACTTTCCCATCATTGTTATATTTGTTACAGTGATCTTTTTTTTTTAAATAATGGTGGCACCTGCGGCACATGGAAGTTCCCAGGCCAGGGACTGAATCAGGGCTGCGCCAACACCAGATCCTTTAACCCACTGTGCCAGGCCAGGGATCTAACCTGCACCTCTAGAACGGCCTGAGCTGCTGTAGTTGGATTCTTAACCCACTGCGACACAGTAATAATTCCTGGTCAGTGATCTTTGATGTTGCTATTGTAATCATTTTGGGGGCATCACAGATCACACCCATATAAGATGATGAACTTAATAAATGTGTGTGTTCTGACTGCCCCACCGACTGGCCATTTCCCCATCTCAATCCCTCTCCTTGGGCCTTCCTATTCCCTGAGCCACAATATTGAACCTGTGCTAATAAATAACAATGGCCTCTAAGTGATCAAGAGGAAGGAAGAGTCGCATGTCTCACTTTAAATCAAAAGCTAGAAATGATTAAGCTGAGTGAGGAAGGGATGTTGAAAGCTGGGCTTCTTGTACCACAGTCAGCCAAGTTGCGAATGCAAACGAAAAGCCCTTGAAGGAAATTAAAAGTGCTAATCCAGTGAACACACAAATAATAAAAATGCCAAACAGCTTTATTGATATGGAGAAAGTGTTAATAGTCTGGATAGATCAACCAGCTGTAACATTCCCTTAAGCCAAAACCTAATTCAGAGCAAGGCCCTAATTCTCTTTAATTCTATCAAGGCTGATAAAACAGAGAAAGCTGTAGAAGAAAAGTCTGAAGCTAAAAGGGGATGGTTTATGAGGTAAAGGGAAGAAGCCGTCTCCATGACAAAAGTGCCAAGTGCTGATACAGCAGCTGCAGCAACATATCCAGAAGACAGAGCTAAGACAATCAACTACACAACAAATTTTTCACTGTGGATAAAACAGTCTTGTCTTGCAAGAAGATGCCATCTAGGACTTTCAGAGCTAAAAAGGAGATCAAAGCTTCTGGCTTTAAAGCTTCAAAACACAGGCTGATACTCATTTTAGGGGCTAATGCAGCTGGTGACTTGAGGCTGAAGCCAATGCTCATTCGCCATCTTGAAAATCCTGGGGCCCTTAAGAATGATGTTCAGTCTACTCTGTCCGCACTCTATTTGTGGAACAACAAAGTGGATGGCAGTATGTCTACTGACAACATGGTTTAATGAATCCTTTAAGTCCACTCTTGAGACCTGCTACTCAGAATATAAGATTCCTCTCAAAACATTATTGCTTATTGACGATGTACCTGGTCACTCAAAAGCTCTGATGGAGATGTACAAGAACATTCATGTGTTTTCATGACTGCTAACAGAACATGAATTCTGCAGCCCATGGATCAAGAAGTAATCCTGACTTTCAAGTCTCTTATTATTTAAGAAATGTTTTTGTAAGGTTACAGCCACCAAACACAGTGACTCCTCTGATGGAGCTGGACAAAGTAAATTGAAAACCTTCTAGAAAGGAGTCATTCTCCCAGGTGCTATTAAGAACATTCCTAGGAGACCCCTTTGTGGCTTAGTGGTAATGAACCCAGCTAGCATCCATGAGGGTTTGATTCTTGGCCTTGCTCAGTGGGTTATGGATCTGGCATTGCCGTGAGCTGCACTGTAGGTCACAGACACAGCTAGGATCTGGCGTGCTGTGGCTGTGGCATAGGCCAGAGGCTACAGCTCTGATTTGACCCCTAGCCTGGAAACTTCCATATACCACGGGTGTGGCCCTAAAAAAGTAAAAAAATAGTAACATTAACAGGAGTCTAGAAAAAGTTGATTCTGACCCTAATTGATGAGTCTGAGGGGTTCAAGACTTCAGTGAAGGAAGTAACTGTAGATGTGATAGAAAGAGCAAGAGAACTAGAATTACAAGTAGAGCTTAAAGGTGTGTCGACTGCTGCAAACTCATGATAAAACTTTAACAGATGAGAAGCTGCTTCTTAGAGATGAGCCAGGAAAGGAGTGTCTTGAGATGGAATCTATTCCTGGTGAAAAAACTGTGAGGACTGCTGAAATGACAACAAAGGATTTATGATATTATGTAAACTTAGCTGATGAAACAACACAGGGCTTAAGAGGACTGACTCCAATTTTGACAGAAGTTCTACTGTGGGTAAAATGCTATCAAACAGCATTGTGTGCTACAGAGAAATGGTTTGTGAAGAGCCAATCAATGTGACAAATTTCATCATTATCTTATTTTAAGAAACCATCAGAGTTTCCATCATGGCTCAGCAGAAATGAATCTGAGTAGTGTCCATGAGGACACAGGTTTGATCCCTGGTCTCACTCAGTGGGTTCAGGATCTGGCATTGCTGTGAGCTGTGGTGTAGGCTGCAGAGGAAGCTTGGATCTGGCGTTGCTGTGGCTGTGGTGCAGGCCGGTGGCTACAGCTCTGATTCAACCTCTAGCCTCCTAGGAACCTCCATATACCAAAGGTGCAGCCCTAGAAAAAAAGAAAAAGAAAAAAAAGAATCACAGCCACCCCAGCCTTCAACAATCACCACCCTGAGCAGCCATCAACATCAAGGCAAGACCCTCTAATAGTAAAAAAACAGAATCGCTAAAGGCTCAGATAATGATTAGCATTTTTAGCAATAGTTTTTTGTTTGTTTGTTTTGTTTGCTTTTTAGGGCTGCATGTGGGGCATATGGAAGTTCCCAGGCTAGAGTTGACCTGAAGCTGCAGCTGCTGGCCTTCACCACAGCTACGGCAAGCAGGATCCTAGTCACGTGTGCAACCCACAGCCCAGCCCAGCCCAGAGCAATGTCAGATCCTTAACCCACTGAGCAAGGCCAGGGATCAAACCCGCATCCTCATGGATACTAGTTGGATTCATTACCGATGAACCACAACAGGAACTCAGCAATAAAGTACTTTATGTTGAGGTATGCACATGGTTTTTTTTAGACATAATACTACTGCACACTTAATAGGCTACAGTATAGTGCAAACATAACTTTTATATGCCTTGGGCACCTAAAAAAATTTGTATGCCTCACTTCATTATGATATTCACTTAATTACAGTGGTCTGAAACCAAAGGCCAGTATCTCCAAGGTTGGCCTAAAAGGCAAAGAGAAGAGCATCCTTAGATGGACAAAGGCTATAAGAGTGGGAAGTTCTGGGTACATCTGGAAGATGAAGAGTGGGCCTTGCAGGACAGACTGTGTAGCATCTGGGGGGGGACTCAACTAGGAGTTGAGAATCCCGGCTGCCAGAAGGGACAAGATGGGTGAGTAACAGTGCACTATACCAGCGAGCCCATTAAAATGACCTAGGATGGCACGACCCAGTTCTTCAGCTTCCTCATGGATCACAATGGGCAAAGCACAGCTCACAAAACTAAAACAAGGCCAGGCCAGAAAGAGGAGGGATATTGGAATCCCAGACAGAGTTTGTAGCAATACATGTAAGAGAGGGATGTGGCTGAGTTTTCACTGTGTAACATGCTGTCCAGGCGACCCAAATTCCCCTCTTCTTTCTAACCTCACCTGAAGTCGGCCAGGCTGAGTTGCAGCTTCTTCCGGGCTTTGTTGCGGGTGATGTAGTTGGTAGCAGAGCCTCGTTCATACTTGGGGAGGAAAAAAATCAATTCTCCGTTAGCAATGACTGCAGTGACTGACAGCAATCTCTGGACACTCCTCTTGCAAGAGGCAACTAGTACTCTGGATAAGAGGCCGAGGGGCTGTGGGGAGGGAGTGCTTCTCCACTGAGCAAGTGGCCCTGTACTGGTCTTGCAGTTGTCAGCACACAGGAGGACACGTACATCTGCATGACGCAGGGGTCAGGTGCTATGCCACTTAGGAGTAGGTCTAAGTACTGACCATTATGATTACTGATTTGCTCCTATTATTTAATTTAATTCCCACAACACTGTGAGATGGTTTCCATTAAGATTCCCATTTCACCAGGAAGGAAAGAGGCTCAGTAAAATAACCTGCCCAGGTCATATATCTTTTATAAGCCGGGGCTGGGTTCAGACCTAGGTCCAAGTCCAGAACCTGAGCACCTCACTCACTAAGCCAATGTTCTCAACTTCTATTCCATTATAACCACCGCTCTACCACCAGAGGCCTTTTTAGAACTTCCCCCTCTTACACAGCCCTCTGAAATGTTAATTATCCCAGATGTATGGTAGATCTATTTATGTAATGCGGTCCTATAAAGGGCCACAAATCACTGTAATATCTAAGACACCTCCCAACCAATTTTTGTTCCTTGGGGATGACACCATCTGGTTGAAAATGCACTTGAAGCCATAGAGCCTCTCTCCTTCCCCATTCATTCACTTATTCACTCATTCAACAGACATTAAGACCTCTACTATGGGGAGTTCCTGTCGTGGCTCAGTGGTTAACGAATCCGACTAGGAACCATGAGGTTGCAGGTTTGATCCCTGGCCTTGCTCAATGGGTCAAGGATCTGGCGTTGCCGTGAGCTGTGGTGCAGGTTGCAGACGCGGCTCGGATCCCGCGTTGCTGTGGCTGTGGCATAGGCCGGCGGCTATAGCTCCGATTGGACCCCTAGCCTGGGAACCTCCATATGCTGCGGGAGCAGCCCTAGAAAAGGAAAAACAAAGAACAAAAAACAAAAAACAAAACCCCAAAAAACCTCTACTATGTTCCAAGCATTTAGCTAGAGGTATGTGGATAATAAAGTCAAATGGTCTATCTTCTACCTGCCCCCAAGAAGCATGATGCAACCATGTGGTTGTCTGTAATACTGAGATGCTGCCTTATACTCACATCCCTGTAGCCCTGACAGAGCAACAGTGCACTGGGCCAGGTGCCCTGCAATGCAAAGCAAGAACATCTTTTCCAAATAAGCTCTTCCTCTGGACTAAGAGATCATAGGCCTTGATGGCCAGGTCCAGCTCTAAAGGGATAAACCCGTAGCCTCCTGAGGGGTATGTTTACGAATAACCCCAGAGTCACCAAACACACCCCGCATGCATTTTATTATTAATAAACAGTTATCAATTGTTTATTGGGGATCAGGCCCATGCCAAGTCCCAGGGCAATACAAAGATGAGTTTCAGACTGTTTTAGGGAAGTTGCTTTTGTTAAAACTGTTTTCCATTACCCTATGCCACACTGTCACCATTCTTACCCTTTCAAACATTAAGAGGACACTCAAGGAGTTCCCATCATAGCTCAGTGATTAACAAATCCGACTAGTAACCATGAGGTTGTGAGTTCGATCCCTGGCCTTGCTCAGTGGGTTACAGATCCAGTGTTGCTGTGAGCTGTGGTGTAGGTCACAGACACAGCTCAGATGCCACATTGCTATGCCTGTGGCATAGGTGGCAGCTGTAGCTCCGATTAGACCCCTAGCCTGGGAACCTCCATATGCCGCAGGTGCGGCCCTAAAAAGACAAAAAAAAAGAGAATACTCAAAGTTAACTGGGGTGACTTTACTCTCTGGGTGTATTGGGGGTGGATTCAGTATTTGGTGTTGTTGGGTACTACTGGCACCTAGTGGATGAACGGTCAGGAATGCTGCTGAACATCCTACAACACACTGGACAACCCTCCCCACAACACAACAAAGTTATGTGGCTCAAAATGTCAAAATGGTTGTGAAATCCCCACTTTAAAAACTGTCATGATTTGTTTACATATTTGCAAGTGTTTCTCAAGATGAGATTTTCTCCCTCATATTTTTGTAGTTCCAATGGCTAGCACATAATGAGTGCTGGGTTAAAAACAAATCAGCATTGGAAACTTTCAAGATGAGGAAACATCATCCCCATCCTCATCCCCTCCTCTCCATGCCACCAATGTGATTTTCCATACAGCAACAAAAACAATTCTTTGAAAAACCGATCATGTCATTCCCCTTTTAGTTGATTCTTACTGCACAGCAAATAAAATCCAATCTCTTCACTGTGAATAACACGGTTTCTGTCCAACCCCAACTACATTAGATGCCATTCTTCCCTTGGTTTACTATACCCCAACTGTCCTGATATCCCTCCCATTCGGGACACACCGCAAGCCTTTTCTACCTAAGGGCCTTGGCACTTAGTTTCCCCTGTCAGGCTTGTTTGTGACCGTTTTCTTTGGTTATTTACTTTAGTGGCTACCTTCCCTACTAGAAAGTGAGCTTGGGAAATGTAGGGACTACATCTGGTTATGCCTCATCTCCAACGTCAAGAAAAAGGCCTGATTCAAAAGAAAAGGGAGTAACAAGTTTTAAAAATGATAAACTCAACATAGTGATGAGCTCTGCGCTATGTTCATCACTTTTTCAGTAAGCAGTTGTCCTCCGGTTCGGCCTGTTCTGGGATGCATCTTTACTTGGTAACCTCAGTTCTCTTTCACAGCTCTACTGCAGGCTTCTTTCCCGGATTTCACCGAACGAGTAATGCTGTCCTCGCCCATCCTCTGACCCTTTCTGGCTGCTGTCTTCTACCGCGTTGATCAGCCACCTCTGCACCCACAAGGGGCCAAGGCCGGGGAAAGGCGCAGTTCTCGGGCTATATCGCTCCCGTCTCCTACCTCCTGAGTCACCCCTGTGTCCCCACCCCTGCTTCTCGCACATCACCTTCTTCTTCTCCAGGCCTCCCATAGCTCCACGCTGAAAGGTCTACCAGCACCGATCGGACAGGTAGCGCCACTTCCTCCCGCATGTGCCCGGTACAGGGCCCCGAGGCCCTCCACGCTGCCTGCCTGTGAGGGCTGCCCAAAGAAATGCCTGAGCAAGTCTAGGGAAAAAAGGGACTTTTCTCTTTTATATTTACAACTAAACTCCATGAAAAAAAATCGCTAAGACCGCTCTTTCTGGATCCTTCCCATTTATTTCCTAATACAGACATATTTAATGTTTGATTGAAGGCGGATATTCAGGCATTTCTATAGTCATCCTGATGACGAACGCTTGCCGTTTCAGCCCCGTTGCATTTTGGGATGGAAGGCGGTGGAAGGCCTAGAGGCAGCGCAGCGCCTTCTGGGATGCAGAGGGGAGTCTCTCTTCTGGGAGCCGCGGCAAGAATTGCGTTGTCATAGTAACAGTAGGCGTCGAAACTTGTCTTGCCTGAGAAGCCACCACGGAGGTAAGTGGAGCGACTTTCGCTTCTCCTGTGGCCATTGGTTTTTTCCTTTGGTTAGTTCGCTATTATCGGTATAAATAAAGCAAAAGCAAACTTTTTCCTTTCAGAGGTAGAGAGACCCAAGAGGCCACTTAAACTTTCTGAGCCTTAGGAGAGAGTTGAAAAATGACGAAAGCACAGTTATGGAAATGGTGCTATGTTTTAAATGTACATTTAACATGTTTTAGTTTTTTTTTTTTTTAATCTTTCGTCTTTTTTTGTTGTTGTTGTTGCTATTTCTTGGGCCGCTCCCGCGGCATATGGAGGTTCCCAGGCTAGGGGTTGAATCGGAGCTGTAGCCACCGGCCTACGCCAGAGCCACAGCAACGCGGGATCCGAGCCGCGTCTTTGACCTACACCACAGCTCACGGCAACGCCGGATCGTTAACCCACTGAGCAAGGGCAGGGACCGAACCCGCAACCTCATGGTTCCTAGTCGGATTTGTTAACCACTGCGCCACGACGGGAACTCCTGTTTTAGTTTTTAATATGTATATACAAATTCCGTATTGTGTTCTTCAAAGGGTAATTACAAGATTTATACAAATATTCACACGAGTGTGATGTGGTCTGGGGAGTAGATGAAATTTGCAAAGTTAGATGTTTTCTTCCTTCAGGCCGCTAAATTCCATTTGGAGATTGCCTCAAAATTTTAAATTTGAAGAGTTCCCATTGTGGCGCAGCGAAACGAATCCTAGTAGTATCCATGAGGATGCGGTTTCCATCCCTGGACTCGATCAGTGGGTCAGGGATCCAGCATTGCGGCATGCTGTGGTGTAGGTCGCAGACCCGGCTCGGATCCTGCATTGCTGTGGCTGTGGTGTAGGCGGGCAGATGTGGCTCGATTCTTTCCCCAGCCGGGGAACTTCCATATGCAGCACATGCAGCCCTAAAATGCAAAAAATAAAAAAATAAAAATTTGAGGCCCTTGTGAATGTGACCTGACCTAAAGTCATGGTCATTAACTCACCCTTTAGAGGTAAATACAGATATCAAGCACTGACCAATACTTGTTTTGAAAAATGTGTGTTTTATTATGTACTTTCCATGATAGCTAAAATAAAAACTTAGTGATTCAGAGTTCCCTCTGGCGCATTGGGAGGCTGGAATGCAGGTTTGATCCCCAGCCCGTCATGGTGGGTTGAGGCTTCCGAGTCGCTGCAGTTGCAGCGTAGGCCTCAACTGCAGCTTGGATCACTGATCCCTGGCCGGGAACTCCACAAACCAAAGGGTGGCCAAAAAAAGAAAAGAAAAGAAAAAAAGCCTAGTGACTCTACAAACAACGAAAAATGAAATATAATGAAAAATAGGTAGGGGAAGGTGAGCTGGCAAAGACTTTGAAGGAACTTGACAGAGCGGTGTGAGGAAAAGCAGGGTCATGTGGTTCTCACAGCAAAAGACTAAGGTGTGTTTCAGAAAGGATCTGAGAACAAAAGGAATGGGGCTGGCAAAGAGAAAGGAGAAAGACTGTCCAGGCCAGAGGCAAAAGTTTGGGGCATTTGGGAGCATGTAGGGTGTGACTGTGTAGGAGGAGGATGGACCTGAGAGGACAGTAGTGGCTCGTTAATCAAAGGAACACAGGAGCAAGGCCACTGTCATGGGTGTGTGATCCTGGCAGTGGCCATGGCCCTGTGCTTGAGCCAACACTGATTCTTAACAATATTTTAACAAGGCACCCTGCACTTGCAAATCATGTAGCTGGTCTACACAGGAAGGGCCTGTTTTGCTCACATTGATTTCGAGGGGGGTCAGTGGAAAGACACAGATGGAGGTGTCTAGAAAAGCAATTGTACATTGGGTCTGGAGTTCAAAATAGGTACTAGATTTTACAGATGAGGAAACTGAGGCTCTGGGAAGGGAAGGGACTCATCCCAAGGTCACTCAGCTGCTAAGTGGTGGAAAATGGACTTTCACTAGGCAGCCTCGTTACAGAGCCCACTGTTGAAATCACGTCACTGCCTAATGAGTTGTGGACAGAGCTGGGCACCCAACACCAACAGTTAGTTCCCTTCTTTCTGTCCTGTGGAAACTGGTGTGTGACTCTAGAAACATGTGAAGCACATTTTAGCTTTATAATGGGAAGAGATTTTTAGCCATTAGAGCCATCCACTCCTGGAACGCTTTGTGAACCTCCATCACCATCATGGTAAAGAGCCCAGGCTCTGCAGGCAGACACACCTGGCTTTACTTCCAAGCTATAGGCAAGCCACTTTACCTCGCAGTACTTCTCTTCCTCATTTGTAAAATGTGAACAAGACCGACTGCTTATAGCAGTTGGCAATTTAAATATTTTATTTTATTTTATTTGGCCTCACCCATGGCATAGAGAAGTTCCCGGGCTAGGGATCAAATCCAAGCTGCAGCTGCAACCTTTGCCACAGCTGTGGCAACACTAGATCCTTACCCACTGTGTCACAGTGGGAATGCCTACATTTTTAATTAAGAAAATGGATATTCCATATACATCCACACAGTTGTATTTGTTATATTCATCCTTCACATGCCACCTTCGTGCATGCGATTTTTTTCCCCTTCACTGTTGTTTTTTGAAAATTGAAGTATAGTTGATATACAATATTATGGGAGTTTTAGGTGTACAGCATAGTGATTCATAGGTTTTTTTTTTTTTTTGCTGTGCTTTTGGCAGTAGAAGTTTCTGGGCCAGGGGTTGAACCTGTGCCACAGCAACAACCTGAGCCACAGCAGTGATAATGCCAGATCCTTAAGTTCTAGACCACCAGGGAACTCCATGATTCATAACTGTTAAAGGTTATTTTCCATTTATAGTTCTTGTAAAATATTAGCTATATTCCCTGCATTATACAATATATTCTCATTCATGCATATAATTTTTTTCCCCTGTTGGATTCTTTGTTAGGTTGTGTCCTAGCCCAATCATCGTAACACCACGAGGAATAAATCTTTTTTTTTTTTTTTGCTTTTTAGGGCCACACCCATGGCATATGGGAGTTCCCAGGCTAGGGGACGAATCAGAGCTACAGCTGCCAGCCTATACCACAGCCACAGCAATGGGGCATCTGACCTGTGTCTGTGACCTACCTCACAACTCACAGCAATGCCAGATCCTTGATCCTGACCAACTCAGTGAGGCCAGGGATTGAACCCTCTGCCTCATGGATACTAGTTGGGTTCATTTCTGCTGTGCCACAGCAGGAACTCCCAGGAATAAATCTTTAGTCAGCTTAGTTGACCCACTGCAGTGAGGGAGAGGAACTGTGAGGGTCTGACCCAGGAAAAGTCAGGATTACTACATCATATAGATGAAGTTTGGTGAGATGTAAAACCAAGCAGTATTATGTATAGGCTCAACACAACACAGGGATGCATGAGAAAGGTCACCTTCAGGTTTGGACAGCAAATATCCTGTTTCCTTGTAAAACTACAAAGTTGAGATAGACATGGAATGTTGAGTCCAGACATTCCGTGCCAGAGCTGCTTCTCTGTGTCAAAGTGACTTGGCTCTTCCAGGAATGTTTGTTTCTTTCCCCTGTCCTCCCTTCCTCTCTTCCTATTCTTTCTTTTCCTTTTTTTTTTTTTCTTTCTTTTTAGGGCCGCACCTACAGCATATTGAAGTTCCCAGGCTAGGGGTACAATTGGAGCTGTAGCTGCTGGCCTACACCACAGCCACAGCAATGCAGGATCTGAGCTGTGTCTTCAACCTACACCACAGCTCATGGCAACGCCATGATCCTTAACCTACTGAGTGAGGCCAGGGATGGAAACTGTGTCCTCATGAATACTAGTCAGGTTCATTATTGCTGAGCTTCAGTGGGAACTCCAGGAATGTTTCTTTCTTACTAACATGATTTCAAACAGCAAATTTCTGATAGTTTGTTATATTAGAGGGAAAAAGGAATCCCAGTAAAAAAAAAAAAAAAACAGCCACTCAAACAACATGGTTACTGGGACACTTCATAACTGTAAGATGACCTTGGGAGAAATAGTGTTTCCTGTTTACATTGCCACTGGCTTTATCTGTGCCTGTCCTGATGCATGAACAGAGGAACTTTTACCTGCTCATGCCAAGCTAACCTTTACTTTCCCAGCCATAGACCCCCAAATAGAAGTCCTGAACCAAATGATTTAGCCATTTTTCTTTTACTTCCCCTAACCCATTACCTAAAACAGTGCAGCTCCACCCCTGATCACTCACTCTGTTTCTAATAGCTGTGGAAAACATGTCTTCTCCCCACTGGTCACTGCAGTACCTTTGAATCCTTAGGGATCAGAGGTGACCCTACCAAGGAAGCTGCTTCTCATCAGGGACTGCCATCCTGGGGATGGTAGGAAACAGAATCATTGCCACCCACCATAGGCAGAGGACTAGGGGGCAGGCACAGTCCTGTCCCAGACCAAGGCAGCTCCATTGCCCATAAGTTTCCAAGGCCCCCCAGGAGATCTGAACCTGAGGATCCATGGAAGAAGCTGGGCCTCAGCTGGACTCCCTCCTTTCCCACAATGTCATCCTGCTGGGCCATACTCAGCCTTCTTGCACTCGACAGTCTAATTTTATAAAGTACTTCTGTAAACAGATGCACTTCTCTGTATTTAGTTATGTCAAAAGATTGGCTTGTGATAAGTCAGGCACAAAACTAGATCATCTTGAAAGAATGAACTGTGGCAATTTGTTATAAAATGATTGCAATAAAAATTTTTTTATGGCAGTATTCATTTTATTGGGATATTTGCTTGATTGCCATGGTCTGGAACTGAAAGTGCAATGTCTCCAATATACATTTGCATTTTATATATTTATTTCATTCATTTATTTAATTTTTTTATATTGGAGTATAATTGGTTTATAATGTTTTTAGTTTTTCTGTGGTTCTCCCTCATTACACTGTAAACTCAGTGAGGGAAAGGATGTATCTGTTTTTAAAACATTTTGTCAGGGAGTTCCCGTCGTGGCGCAGTGGTTAACGAATCCGACTAGGAACCATGAGGTTGTGGGTTCGATACCTGCCCTTGCTCAGTGGGTTACCGATCCGGTGTTGCTGTGTGCTGTGGTGTAGGTCGCAGACTCGGCTCGGATCCCGCGTTGCTGTGGCTGTGGTGTAGGCCGGCAGCTATAGCTCCTATTAGACCCCTAGCCTGGGAATCTCCACATGCCACGGGAAAGGCCCAAGAAATGGCAAAAAGACAAAAAAAAAAATTTTTTTTCTCGGGGTATAGTTGATTTACCATGTTATATTAGCATCATGTTTACAGCAAAGTGGATCAGTTATACATATACATATAGCCATTCTCCCCCCCTCCATAGGTTATTACAGAACACTGAGTAAACCTCCTTGCGCTATACGGTAGGTCCTTGTTATCTATTTTGTACATAGTGGTGTATATATGTTAATCCCATCCTCCCAATTTATCCCCCCCCCACCATGGTTTCCCCTTTGGCAATTCTAAATTTAATTTAGAAATCTTTGAGTTTGTTTTTGTTTTATAAATAAATTTTCTGTATCATTTTTATTTGATTCCACATGCAAGTGATACTGTATGATGTTCGTCTTTGTCTGGTTTACTTCACTTAATATGATAATCTCTATGTTCATGCATGTTGCTGCAAATGGCATTATTTCATTCTTTTTATGGCTGAGTTCTATATTTAGTTTTTTAAAGAACCTCCATTCTGATCTCTATAGTGGTTATACCAGTTTACAGTCCCACCAACTGTGTAGGACAGTGTAGGAGGGTTCCCTTTTCTCCACAGCCTCTCCAACATTTATTGTTTATAGACTTTTCGATGATGGCCATTCTCGCTGGTATGAGGTGATAACTCATTGTAGCTTTGATTTGCATTTCTCTAATAATTTGTGATGTTGAGCATCTTTTCATGTGCTTTTTGACCATCTGTCTGACTTCTTTGTTGTTGATTACTATTTTATATATAGTAGTGTGTGTATGTTAATCCTACCCCCCTAATTTATCCCTCCCCCTACCTTTCCCCTTTGGTAACTGTAAATTTGTTTTTTGATTTTATTCTCTGAGGTCCCACATCAAGCCAGCATGCAGTGGCTTGATGTGGGACCTCAGTTCCCAGACCAGGGATTGAATCTGAAGTGAAAGCCCTGAATCCTAACCACTAGACCACCAGGGAACTAACTCCCCACAAGTTTGTTTTTGAAGTCTGTGAGTCTGTTTCTGTTTTAGAAATTAGTTCATTTGTATCATTTTTTAGTGTAATAAAATTTTTATTTAGAAATTTTTAGAGAGGTTTTAAGGTCCTAACATCTCAAGTTGAGCTAGAAGTGAGCATTTTTTTTTTTTTAGAAGTGAGCATTACATTAGAATAATCTTGTCCAGCCTTTTCATCGAACACGGGAGAAACTATTTCAAACTCAGAGAGGTTGAGTCACCTGGCTGATGTCACACAGTGCCTCCAGAGCTGACTCTTGGACATAAGGTTCTGCTGTGGAGCTAGGCAGTTGGGGAATCCTTTGTTCTCTGTCCTTGCAGAGATTTTTTTTTTTTAAGTTTACTTTCCTAGTCCTGATAGGTGACCCTGCCAACCATGGTTTTGTGTGTCAAATGATTAAATCTTGTTCCTTAAATTGCTCTGTTTTGTCTCCAGGAGGCTCCCAGCTTTCTGACTGGTTGAGAAAACCGGGCCTGTCTAATTCGGTCCAGCTCCCTGCCTCTGGGCAGGCGGGCAGAAAACAGCTGACTTCAGCAGTCGCTCATGTGACCACTGCAGCTCCAAGTCCCGTCCCTGTCCCAGGCCAGGGTGGGCACTTTCAGGGGCTCCTTCTGGGAGGGGTACAGGTAGGCACCCCAGCCCTGCCCATCCACCGCTGGAATTGCTAAGGGGGAATGGGACAGGCATTGTTGGACAGACTTGGGCATATCAGAAGTCAGACCTTCTCTGCTGGTCCAGGACCCTTGGGGCAGTGGGGACAGAATGTGGCTGGCCTCTCTATGTCTCTCACCATCCCTGCCTGCCCTCCCCCTCCTCTTGTCCCCTACCTCCAGGAAGGCCAGCTCTGCCCTGCCCTTCCTTCCTTTGTTCTTTGGCCTTCCTTTCCTTTCAGCTGCAGACCTTTTCCCCTTTCTCTCTGCTGACTTAGGAGTGTGCCGCAGCCGCCGGGCGTGGAGGGATTAATCAGTGACAGGAAGCTGCCTCTTTCAGAGCAGTGACTGGCTTTGGTCAGGAGAGCCTCTGCAAGGCCAGTCCTAGGAGTCTGCCCCACTCCCTGCCTGCTGCTCACCCCTGCTCCTGCCATGGGGTGCCTTGGGGCCCTTCTCCTCCTGCTGGGGGGCCTGGGAGCTCTTGCCTGGACCTGCGGTGAGTAACTGTACCTCTTTCATCCTGGGTCCTTAGGAGGGAAGACCATTTTGTCCAAGCCCCTCATTATATAGCTGGGGAAACTGAGGCTCAGGTGTTGACGGGGGACTGCTGAGCTGCCCCTCTGGGCTCTGAATTTGGACTTAGCTGGAGCTCAGTGTTTAGCACATTGTATTGAGATTAATTGCACGTCTGACTCCGGACCAAAGTCGCTTCCATTACTTCAGTCATCTGTTCTTTTATTCATTCAGCACATTGATTGTGCCTTCTCTGTGCCAGGTCTGGTGTTAGGCTTTGGGGAGAGAACAAAGTGTGAGACAGGTCCCACCCCTGCCCTCCTAGAGCTTCCGTTCTAGTGAAGGGGACAGAAGTCAAGAGGCAGGTCAGTGCTGTACTCGAGGGCTGTGCTGAGTGACGAAGCCCAAGACATGGAGGGGCCGCTGGTTCAGGGAGAGAGGATGGGCATGGGAACTGAGACTCTAAGGAAGAAAAGGAGCGAGCAAGGGGGTGGGCACCCCAGGCAGAGAGAGGTGAGCGTATGGAGACCCTGGTGGGAGACACAGGCAGGCATTTGCTTTACATTCTACACACTGAGACCTGTCTGCTCCCAGTGCCCTGAGGGGCCTCTTGGGACCCGTCTGGGAGTTTGAGCGCACAGGCACGCTTACACTGGCCCCTGCTGGAAGCAGAGGCAGGAAGGGAGGCATCTGCATACTGGGCCCTCTATTCTTTCCTCCTTTTACTCTGCCCACAGCATCACGCTCTGTGCCCACCAGAGGAACTCTTATGATCCTTGGAGAAACTGAGAGCAGGTTTAGTCAGGTCCAGATGGCCGATGAAGCAGTCAAGGGTCAAAGGGGCCAGGCACCCCAGCTTTCCAGGGCTTTGCAGGACTCAGTTCTCAGGATTCCAGGTCAGGGTCCTCCCCAGCACCAGGAACCACCCACCTGTGTTCTACAAGTGCAACCAGACCCCTCAGCCCTTGGTTCTTGGTCCCTGTCCAGACAGTCTCAGGGGAGGCCTAGGACCCTCAGCGGGTGTGAACCTTTCAACAGTTGGTCTATAAGCCCAACCCCGCAAGAGTCCTAGATCGGGTTTGGGGGTACAGCCTGCTGCTGCTGGGCCATTTAGTCAACCCCAGTTTCATTCACCCCCTGGTAAAATGGGCTAAGAGTGCTGTCCTGCCCTCCTTCTGCTTTACTGACTTCAAGCCCTGAGTGGCTGTAAAATTCACAAGGATGTTGCACTAGTGCTGGTGGCAGGGTGGGCTCATGTGCGCTTTCCATTGCCAAAGCCAGGCCTCAGCCGGTGGCACTGGGTGGCCCAGAGAGCAGGAGGTGCTGAGGAGAAGGAGCTCACACAGGGCCACTTTTATTGCTCCGGGTGAATCTGCCTGGCTCCTTCCTGCTCAGGAGTCTGAATTGTGTTTGTCTGCCTCTCTTTACAGCGCCAGCTCCTCTTATGAACTTTAATCGCAGGGCTGACTCACTTGCTGGAGGTCAGAGCCCAGGCAGGGGCTCCTTCATCAGTTTGAAGAAAAGGGAGAGTAAAAGAGAATGGTGGAGGGATAGATAAGCAGAGAGACAGGCTGGGAGATGGAGAGAATGAGATAGATTCATGGAGAGAGAGGGAAATTGTTATAGAAATGGAGGCAGACACACAGAAAGGCACTGAGAAGAGAAAGGAAAAGAGAAGCAACCCTTGCTCCAAGTTCCTTTGCTCTGTCCCCTGGGAGGGGCGGCTTGTCCAGCTTCCTGGGATGCGGCCCAGTGGTGGCAGCTGAGGCCCTGCAGTAATAGGGAGGCTTAAATGAGGAAAAGTCTGAATTGCCTCCAAGGCCACTCACTCAGCTCAGGTTCCCTCCCTGAGGGTGGAAAGCTCCAGTCACACAGATAAATGGTTGCAAGCAATGATGGCTTTTGTAACAATTCACCTCACAGTCTCAGGTCCTTTTTGCCTAAACTGAGGTGATTCACCAGGCAGTCCTGGTGGCTAGTGGGTGGGCTGGCGTGTTTTAAAATTGGATCTGTCACCTGTTCTCGGTGGGAATTTTTGTAAATGGGTGGAACACGCACACAACTTTGAGTTTCTGCCTCCTCCTTTATGCAAAGCAATGAGGACAGTCCCTGCATCACAGGGCTGGGGCGAGGACCAAGGCAAGCGGGGCAGAGTGGTTACCTGGCACCAGCTTCCTTTGCCCTGGGCCTGCCACCCCTCCTGGCCCACTTCAGGACTCTGGCTTTCCCCCTGTACCCACTACCTCTCATTACAGCCAGACTCCCCCATATGAACAGGGTGTGTGCCTGGTGGCAGTAGGGTGGAGATGTTTATTCCCTGGGAAAGAGCCTGGTAAGGGGGCCTGGACCTGCGACCTCACTTGGTCTGTTCTCTTTCCTTAGAAATAGCAAAGGTGGACAGCGACCTGGTGGAGAGGTTGGGCCAGCGCCTCTTGCCCTGGATGGACCGGCTCTCCCTGGAGCAGCTGAACCCCAGTATCTACGTGGGCCTGCGCCTCTCTGGCCTGCAGGCCGGGCCCAAGGAGGCCCACTACCTGCACAGCCTCAAGCTCAGCTACCAGCAGAGCCTCCTGAGGTCTGGCTGCTCTCTCTTCTTCTTTCCCCATGTTGTGCTCCACATTCTAAGAGACTGGAGACCTGCGCTCCAGTTTGGGTCCATCACTATTTTGTTGGGAGACCTTAGGGCAAGTTTCATCTCCTCTGGTCCTTTCTCCATCTGTAGGATGGGGTTAGTGTGACTAGATTGGAGATGCCAATCCAGGACCTTTGTGCAGCTACTGTACCCACCTGTACCTGAGGCAGACATCACTAATTCATGACTGCACTCTTTCATACCGAGCCCAGCAGCAGCACCTGACTATCTGTGTTCCCTTTCCAGGGGGCAGTAAGGCAGTGCCTGGTCTGAGGTCCAGTGTGGGAGTTTGAATGAGAGGTGAAGGGTCAGGACCACCATGGAGCATCTCCTGCTTGGACTCCCTCTTGAGAGGTGGATGCAAGGCAGGGAAAGGAAAGAAAGGGGAGAATATGGGTGAATTTGACCAAAATGGTGGGGCACATACATGTCCTTTGGATGCAAGAGTCCTCAGAGTTTGTCCTTGAGTTTAACTTTTCAGCTTTATGGAATATGCCTGGCATACAACTTACCTAGCTGAGTACATCTGCTTTGAGCAAGTCTTATAAACCTCTCCAGCTGCTAGGACTTTTTCCACTTTGTAATGTTGGTGGAGGATTATCAGGGTGGTACTTTCTCATGGAAGTGTTGTTAACTGGCTTTATCCTAGGTCTGCCTCCAGCAATGACAAGAGTGATTCAGAGGCCAAGCCCTCCATGGGCCAGCTGGCCCTCTACCTGCTCGCTCTTCGGGCCAATTGCGAGTTTGTTGGAAGCCGCAAGGGGGACAGGCTGGTCTCACAGCTGAAGGGGTTCCTGGAGACTGAGAAGAGGGCTATTGGTGAGGAGAAGGCACCGTCTGCCAGGGGAGGGCTCATCAGACAGCATTGTCCAGTGAAGCAGCTACATCACAACTTCAGGTTTTCTCCCCAGGTCTCTTTCCCACCCTCCATTCTGCCTGTCTCTATGTCCCCCTAGAGGCTTGGGCCTGAGTCGGTAGCCATCCTCGATCAAGCCTTTCCTGTATCCCACATGCACTCCATTGGCGAGTCCTGCTGCTCATCCACCAAGATTGACCTGATTATCCACCTTTGGGACAAGTGCACACCCTCCTTACCACTCGCTCCTCAGCCTCTCCACTAATTTACCTGCCTTCTGACTCAATCTAGCACACACTGAGTGAGCATTTTAAGTATAAATCTGATCTTGTTAGTGCTACTTAAACCCTCAAGGAGCTCCTCTCTGTTGTGTTCACAGCCCTCAGGCCCAGCCTGTCTGCCCTTTTCTCCTCTCCAGACTCTGCCCATCCACCCTTCAGTCCCCCCACTGGCCTGCCCTGTGGTTCTGGCCACATCGGTCTTGTCTCAGTTCACAAACTAAGGCCTTGACCTATGTTCCCACCATCTGGAAGGTTTCCTTCCCTTTCTTCACCTTTAGCAGCTCTTCCTCGCCTTCTTTCCTTAGCATCACTGCCTCAGAGAAACCTGCTTGATTCCCTAGCTACTCAAAGACTTCTGTTATTTGGCCCCTTGGGCCTCTGTCCACAGTTCCATTATAATCATGGTCTTGTGAGCTTGGGTTGTGTTGTTTTTGGAGGCTCTGGCTGCACTGTGCCTGTCCTGCCATCACTGTCCATACCTCCGAGCACAGCACCTGATACTTAGTGGGGCCTCAATAAGTATGGCTCAAGGGAATGAAGGAAAGAAGGATCCCATGACCCAAGGGAGGGTGTCAGGAAGTGCAGGCAGTGGGGTCCCAAGCTGTCAGGGCTGGTTGTTGGGAGGGGACACAGAGGTCCCCTCTTAGGCCCAGTGTGATGCCCCCTCCCTGTGGTTTTCTCCCTCCCAGGGCACAATCACAAGGGCCACCCCCACACCAGCTACTACCAGTATGGCCTGAGCATCCTGGCCCTGTGTCTCCACCGGAAGCGGGTCCATGACAGCGTGGTGGGCAAGCTCCTGTACGCCATAGAACATGAACAGCATCCTGACCTCTCTGTGGGTGAGTGGGACAGGCCCTGAGGGCCAGGCTGGCGCTCCTCCAGCTGCCACCCCACGCTCACCTTTCCTTGAGACCCCTCCTATCAAGTCATTAGGAGTGTAGTGGTGAGGGCTTATGTGGTGCAGTGGCTGTGAGCCAGCGTTGGAGCTGGGCTGGGATCCTGACCCCACCCTCTATTGCACACTTACTGCAGGTCACCATGGACAAATCATCTGGCCTCTGTGGTTCAGCCTCCCTGGTAGAATAACCCCTCATAATATCTCAGTAAAAGATGCCTTATAAGTAAAGGGCATAGCATGGTGCCTGGCATGGAGAAAGTTCGGGATACGCAGCTGTGATGTTCTCATCAGATGAGCTGGGAAGGCTGAGACCTGGGTTCTTGATCTGCTTCCTCACCGAGTGACCCTCTCACCGAGTGACCTCTGGTCTTCAGTGCCCTTTTTTTTAATCCTCCTGATTTCAAGGTCTCTAGTCCTGGCTATGTTCTGTGAGTTTGTGTGCCTTACATAGGGTGCAGTAGGATGGCATAGGTTGAGGGGAGAGTAGGTGCCCAGAGAGAAGGCAGCAGGCCCTCTGCCAATAGGAAGCTTGTTCTGCCTCAGAGGCTCATAGAAAACCCACAACAGACACATTAAATCACCTCGGAATGGGGAGCTTAACCCCACCCTCCCAGGGCCCAAGCAGCTCCCTGGGCCTATTAAACCAGACCACCTGGGGGTGGATCCAGACATCTGCCCCTTTCGAACTCGCCCGATGATTCCGAAGCACAGGCAGGTTTGGAAATGAATGGTGTAGGCCAAAGTCCTCTTGCCCCCCACCCCAATCCCCCACCCAGTGTCTCTTCCCAATGTCTAACCCCCAAGCAGCAGATAGGGATACAGTGACTAACCATCCCAGTTTGCCATCCCAGAAACTGGGCAAACTGGGTTGAGTTGGTCCCCCTAGCTGATGGAAACTTTCTAGAATGCTGCTCTGACCATCTTGCCCTCCTTCTTCCAGCCCTCCCGTGGCTGCCCATTGCCCCAGGGTCCTGCCTGGGCTGACCCCACTTGGCCCTGTCCCCTGCAGACACAACAGCCATGGCAGGCTTGGCCTTCTCCTGTCTGGAGGTATCCAACCTCAACCTCAATCAGAGAGACCGGATTGCCCTGGCCATCCAGAGAGTGCAAGAGAGGATCCTTAGGGCCCAGACCCCAGAGGGCCACTTTGGGAATGTCTACAGCACCCCTCTGGCTCTGCAGGTGGGAAAGAGCCTTGGACTGTGTGCCCCCCACCCCCACCCGGGGCTGGTGGGAGGAAACTGGTCAGGGGCTGGAAGGCCTGGCTCCTCCTGGCTGGCTGCCCACCTCCTCCCTCTTTTCTCCATTCTGTCACCAGTTCCTGATGACCTCCCTCAAGCCCACGGAGAAGCAGGGCACAGCATGCCTCAAGGCAAAGGCTGCTCTGTTGGACAGCCTACAGCACAAGGCCTTCCAGAATCCTCTCGTGATTTCTCAGCTTCTGCCTGTCCTGAACCAGAAGAGTTATGTGGCTCTCATCTCACCAAACTGCCAGGCACCAAAAGGTAGCCAAGCCTTTCCTAGAAGTCCCCTCCTTTCAGTCTGTGTTGAAGTCTGCCCATCCCAGTGAGGGGAGGTTGCTCGATCTTGATTTGCTGAGTCAAAAGGGGTCTGCAGGAGTTCCCATCGTGGCTCAGTGGTTAACGGAACTGACTAGGAACCATGAGGTTGTGGGTTCAATCCCTGGCCTTGCTCAGTGGGTTAAGGATCCTGCGTTGCCATGAGCTGTGGTGTAGGTTGCAGACACAGCTCGGATTCTGCGTTGCTGTGGCTTTGGCGTAGGCTGGAAACCACAGCTCCGATTCGACCCCTAGCCTGGGAACTTCCATATGCCATGGGGAGTGGCCCCAGAAAAGGCAAAAAGACCAAAAAAAAGGGGGGGGGGGAGTCTGCAGGTGTGTGTAGGCCTCACTGGCAGCTAAGATGCAGTCATAGATTCTAGAAGCTCACAGTGTCAGAAGGGAGACACCAAATGATGAGCTCTGGGCAGGCCATGCGTCTCCAGCCCCTTGTGTGATCCCCAGAACAGAGGTATTTGCTTCATGAACTAGTGGGGAGAGACACACTTAGAGCTCTGACATGTAATGAGTCCCAGTTAGCTGCTTGGATCAGGGCTTCATCTGGGAGAGGGACTGGAGTTGGTGCATGAGATTTGCCAGGGGAAAGAGAGAAAGAAGGGCAGAGCAGAGGGGGCAGCAAGGACAAGACTGCAATTTGGGGAAAGGGTCTTACTAAAGACTGGATCAGGGAGAATGAAAAGGAGGGGAGGGCATTCCCATTGTGGCTCAATGGGTTAAGTTCCTGACATAGTTCTCTGTGAGGATGCAGGTTCAATTCCTGGTCTCGCTCAGTGGGTTAAGGATCTGATGTTGCTGCAAGTTGCGGCATAGGCCTGCAGCTGCAGCTCTGATTTGACCACTAGCCTGGGAACTTTCATATGCTGCAGGTGCAGCCTCAAAAAGGAAAAAAAGGAAGTTCCCTTTGTGGCTCAGTGGTAATAAACCGGACTAGTATCCATGAGGATGTGGGTTCGATCCCTGGCCCCACTCAGTGGGTTAAAGATCCATCATTGTGGTGTAGAAGCTGTGGTATAGGTTTGAGATGCTGCTTGGCCCTGGCTTTGCTGGGGCTATGGTGTAGGCCGGCAGCTGCAGCTCTGATTTGACCCCTAGCTTGGGAACTTCTATATGCCGTAGGAGTGGCCCTAAAAAGAAAGGAAAAAGAAAAGGAGGGGAGACTTGGAGGTAATGGGGTAACATGAACAAATATATGTTCTAGAAAGAGCCCCCTGGGTGCTGTGTGGAAGGTCAGTGGGATGGTGGAGACTGGAAGCCAGTAAGGGGCTTGACTTTGGGAGCCGGGGGATGTGGGAGCTGAGGGATGGAGAGGCAGCCAGGTTTTGGCTGCCAGGTGGTGGTGGCCTTGACCGAGGTGGGCCCCAGGGGAAGGAGGAGGTCCCAGTGGGCTGCAGTGCCTTCCAGGGAAGAAAGGAGGAACAGTGCCTGGTCCCCTGCCCTCAGACCAGCTGCCCCTTCTCCTCTCCCTGGCAGTCATATTGGAAACAGTTAAGGAGACTCCTTCACAGACACAAGTCCCAGAGGTCATCCATGTCACACTGAAGGTCCCCAGCATCTTTCCTCCATACAAACACTCCATCTCTGTCCTTGATGGCTCCTCCTTGGAAGATGTCCTGAAGAAGGCCCAGGAGCACGGAAGATTCAGGTGAGACCCCCACCTCCCAGCCCTCAGCGGAAATGGGACAGCGGAAATGGGATGGAGGGAGGGTTCCTTCAGGAGAAACCCAGGCTCTGCTTCTAGCTTCTCTACCCCTGACTTGCACCTCTCTTGGTGGTGGTGGAAGCAGGTATCATCATTAGGAGAGCAGGCAGACCTTCTGCATTGGAATCCCAGCTCTGCTGCTCTCCAACTGGGGACCAGACCAGTTACTGATCTGTCTCTCAGTGAGGACAGCAGTTATGCTCCCCACCCCTTCCCCCAGGGGCTGATGCAGGAGTCTGGAAATTAATGCACAAAAAAGACTAAGTACCTGATTTTTGTGTGCAAGGTCTCATACTTAAGTCAGCTCTCAATACGGGTTAGAATCATAGAGATAAGAATTTTTATTATCAAATGATCCTGGTCTAATCCCTGTGCTAAGTTAATTACCCGGGCAAGCCCTATGCAGAATGTGGAGGGACAGTGGCCTTAAACTTGCTTTAGTGTGAGGATGAGCTTTTCCGGAGCACTGATCTGTGTCCAGCCATATCTGTGCCTAAATAAGATAGGACTGTTTACCAGTGGGGAGTCTGGCCCAGTGAACAAGAGCTTTCCCCTGGGTCATCCAGATCCCAGACTTCTTTTCCAGAAAGAAGGTCCAGGAGCACAGGCCTTAAAAGGGACATTTCTGTCCCCAGCTGGAGTTCCCAAAGGACAGCATCCTGCTGTTAGGGAGGGCCCACTGCTGGCACCTTGGGGTCATCTGGGGCAGGGAATTTCAGGCCATAGATATGCAAAGACTCCTTTAAAGGGCAAAAATCCTCCCAGACCCCAGATTAAGTTATTTTTGTCACAATATAACTTAAGTGTGTACTAATATGTTTACTATTATTTAAAACCTTTCTCTTTCTGACTCTAGACAGCTATAAATCCTAAATAGCTCTGCAAATTAAATACAAAGAAAACTGTGAAACCAGTAACATTCATATAAGGACTGTGCTGAGGAGCAGGTGTACTCCTTGGCCTGTGCGGGTGAGCCCGGCGCTCTCAGCACTCCCTGGATTTGAGCTCCCATCAGGCTGAGTTTGTATGGGCAGCTGTGGCTTGTAGACTCTTTCCTGGCCCCACACTCCACTTGCTACCAAGCTGACCTCATTCCTCTTCCCAGTAGTCTGCAGGGCATGTGGAAACTTCTGGAACCAGAGCCACCACTAGGTGTCTCTGCAGAGCTCCGTCTCGCTGCTCCTGCTTCTCCCTCATGATGGTCTCACCCTCACTTGTTGGGCTTTGGCAGCTTCTGGTTCTCACCTCCAGAGAGGGGATGACATCCCCTGAGTGGGCTGGAGAGGATATGTGGAGGCGAGGTTGCCCAGGAAGGGTTTGGCCAGCACTGCCGTGAGGGTGAGAGCAGGACTTTTCTTGTGCAGGTGGTTCTACTTCTGCCCTTGGGTAGAGGGGAGCAAAAGTCACCTTTCTTCTTCCTCCCCTGTCCCTTTGGTAGGTATGGAACACAGGCCTCCTTGTCAGGCCCCTACCTGACCTCTGTGATGGGGAAAAAAGCTGAGGGACCTGAGTACTGGCAGCTCCTCCGAGCCCCCAACATCCCCCTGCTGCAAGGTGAGTCTGATGGTCAGCCCCCTGGAGACATGTTCTCCAGCCCAGCCCTGTCCCAGGACTGAGGCTTCATCAACACACCCCAGCTTTCCTTTGAACCTTCCTGGGCCTCAGCCTCCTATAATCATTGATGCTCAAGATTGCATATAATATATTCAGCTATTCAACTGTATTTGTAAGTTTTTGTTCTTGTTTTTGTTTTTTTGGCTGCGGTGTGCAGCAGCTTGATGTGGGAATCTCAGTTCCCAAACCAGGGATTGAACCTGAAAAGCAGTGGTGAAAGCGCCAAGTCCTAATCACTAGACCACCAGGGAACTCCCCAGAATTTTTATGTATGTTACTGTGGCGACTCAGGGAAATCAGATAGGCAAAAAAGAAGAAAATTAAATTTGCCCATAATTCACTACTGAGAAATAACTTTTGGTGTATTTCCTTCCATATAATTTTTAAAATGTAAAACCTGTTTTTTTTTATTAATAATTTTTTTAAATAATTTTTTTATTTTCCCACTGTACAGCAAGGGGGTCAGGAAACCTGTTTTTTAATAAAAATGAAGCCGTGCTCTTTAGCTGTGCTGATAGAAATAAAATATGAGTTACATGTGTAATTCTAAATTTTAGAGTTGGTGAAACTAACAGTAATAATATATCATGGTATATACATATATATGTATGTATATATCTTATTTAACACAGTTCACCAAAAAAATATCATTCCAAGTTGTAATCAATGCAGAATTATTAATGACATATTTTTGCATGGTTTTTTTTTTTTTTTGTCTTTTTGCCATTTCTTGGGCTGCTTCTGCGGCATATGGAGGTTCTCAGGCCAGGGGTCCAATCGGAGCTGTAGCCACCAACCTATACCAGAGCCACAGCAATGCGGGATCCGAGCTGCGTCTGCAACCTACACCACAGCTCACAGCAACGCCGGGTCCTTAACCCACTGAGCAAGGCCAGGGATCGAACCCGCAACCTCATGGTTCTTAGTCGGATTCGTTAACCACTGAGCCATGACAGGAACTCCCATGGTTTGTTTTTTTGGGGGGTACTTTTTAAGTGCTCCATAGCCATGTATGGTTATTGGCTGGCATATCAGATGGTACAGCTGTTGTTTGGCAATTTATTTTTTTCATTCTTAACATATTGCAGATGTCTTTCTATGTCAGTGTAGGTAGGTCTTCCCCTTTCTTTATAATAACTACATAGAATATATCATCCACTAGGGTGTTTTGGGCTGCAAGTAACAGAAATGTAATACAAACTAGCTTCCACAATGTGACATCCATTGGCTCATCCATTGGCTCACATGACCAGATTCCATCAGGAGCAAGGATTCCAGCCCCAGCCTCACTTTACCTCTCTTTGCTGGATTCTTCCTCCTGAGAGGCCCTTCTGTGTCTTCCCAGGGCTGCTCCCTTTTATGACTGAGGAAATTTGTCTCTGAATCCCCCAGCAAATGTCTCTTAGCTTCTGAAAGGCAGAATCCTATTGCAAGGAGATGGCCCAAGTTCCGCGCCCATCATTGATAGAGCGAAGGGACCGTGGCAGGGCTGGCTTAGGCCAGTCAGGGCCCAGCCCCGGGGTGGAGTCGGGTGGGTGGACCGCAGCTTAGCAACTTCTGCTGGAACTTTAGGGTGTCTCCATTTCTAACTCATACCCTAAGCTGTCACAAGCATCCCCAAGCATCAGCCCAGTCACCATACAGACACTTAAGGGTCATCTGTCCCTGCTCCTGCTACCTGGAACTTCTGTTGGGCACTTGCCATGCGCCAGACATTGAGCCAAGTGCTTTACAGAAGATTGGACTTCCTAAGGGAGCTCAAAAAAAAAAAAAAAAAAAAAGCACTTTCTTTCCCTGCCTGGCTTCTGAACAAATTGAGAAATAAAACCAAGCAGTGACAGAGGGAGAGTCTAGATCTGGCCTCTATTGCCAATGAAGCCTGGACAGTGGGCACAGCTGAGGGGAGAGGCTGATGGACTCAGCCAGGAGGCAGATGTGGGCAGTTGTGTCTCTGCTGCCCATCCCTTCAGCCCCTGAGTCCAGGAGGAAGCCCTCTCCTGTGGAGAAAAGAAGGGACCGGTTGTTGACATCATTATCATCCTCATTTCAGAAGGATGGTTAAATAACCTGCCCAAAGTCACATCCCTAGTGTGCACAGCTGGGTCTTGAGCCCAGGAGTCGTGCTGGAGCCTGGGTTGTCCCTAGTAAGTGAAGGGACCACACTGAGCAGGTTCCTCTTCCTAATGGTCCTTTGGGGGTGACTGTATAGACAGCGACCCCACCTGTCAGTTGTCACAGTGCCATACCCTCCCACACGTTCTGGGGGCTCCCCCACTGCAAAATGAGCTGAGTCTCAGTGACCCTGAGGTCACAACTGAGTTCAGTCTCTAGACTGGCTCTGAACAGCCCCCAGTTTCCTACCACCAAGTCCTGAGCAGATCTTACAGACCCTGGCCTCAGAGAAGGGGTCCAAAAGGGAGGTTGGGGGGTGGGACACTCCACCCTGTTAATCTCCCTGCTCAACCTGTTTCTGCAGGTATTGCTGACTACAGACCCAGAGATGGAGAAACCATCGAGCTGAGGCTGGTTCGCTGGTAGCCCCTTGGGCTCACCCACCCTAACTGCCTCCCACACTTCCTGGGCTTCTCTCTCCAGACATCCCTGTAACAGGCACATGCTGACACTGCTGCCTCCTCCTGTGCACTTGTCCCTGGATCACCCCAGTTACCACCCCTGTGGGGGTCCTAAGCCACTGCTCACCCTGGAGCAGGGAGCCCAGCACCTTCTCCAGGAGGTCTGACTGCCTGGGCCTGGCCGTACCTGGCCCTACAGGTATCCCATGAAGGCTGAATGTGGGCTAGAGGGGGTCATGAACATCTCTGTTGACTCCTTGGCTCAAGAAGGCCGCCGGATGTTGGTGTTGTGAGTACCGCTGGCTCCAGGATTGGGGTCTTGCAAGGAGAGCTCCATGGCCTGACCCCAGCTCTTCACTCAGGCAGGGCTGCGGCCCCAGAGCCAGCCGTGAGGTAGCAGCTGGCAAGAGCTCTGCAGGCCCGCTCTCACTGCACCTCCAAAATAATTAAAGAATTGATTGTGCACGTGCCCCAGTGTCCTGAGGCCTCATGCTTGGGGCCAGTGCAGGGGCTGGAACAGGGAAGGGGGAGACACCCCCCGGGGAGCGGCAGAGGAAGAGGATGTGTGAGCATTCTGCTGAGTGCTGGGGGACTGGTGCTGGCCATCATGATGCGATTACTGTTTGGGGAGTGTGTACCTGATAGACACTTTCTTGCACAACTCTGAGGTTGTTGATATTTCTGTTTTCCTCTCTGCTTTGCAGATGAGGAAACGGTGCTCAGAGAGGGGGAGTGACTCCCTCACAGTGTCAGTCAGGGGGTGTGGCTTAGGAGACAGATCTGGCCTGGGGAGGCCCCCTGACTGAAACACTGAAAATTGGGGGCCTCAATGATTGTGTCATCTAAAAAGCACGACGCAAGAGTTCCTGGGGGCAAAATGAGGGCTGTAGCTTGGGAGATAGCATTTCAAAGAGCTCTGAGAAATTGCTCTGAAAAGGTAGGGGGAGAAATCAGTGTTATTTATGATTTTAGTGAATGGGTTACATGCAATCAGGTACACATATTGGCAGAAGGTCACAGATAGTCTCCTGAAGGTTACTGCTCATCTTGTGAAAGTTACTTACTCCTAGTCACAAGGAGTAGATAACACCGTAATGATTTCACTGCTTTTCTAGATATGAGAAGATACAAGAACTGGGCTCATAAAATCTTCTGAAAATATCTCTCTGAAAGCCTGTTCTGCCGGTTTACCCAGAGGACAGAGGGCCTCATTCCTGATCACCTTGAACACCTTTCAGGGTGTGTTAAAGGTCAGCAACTGTGTTGGCTAGTGACCTAATCCTTGTAGTGCCAGTTTTTAGTTGGAGATTGTTAGGATCTCATGACAGAGTCTAAATTCAACCAGAGGCCCGGGACCCTAGAGCTTTTTCCCAGAACAGTCAGGGCACCACCCCAGGCCTCAGCAGCCAGTGGGGTGGGGAGCCTTCCTTGCAGCAGGAGGGCCTAGGCTCTGGGTGGCCCTCTGGGAAGTGGGGTTCAGGCCAGGGAGGCACCCCTGGCAAGGTTAGGAAGGGGCCTGCCTTCAGAGGCCCCTTCAGACAGCACATTGGGCTTTCCAGTAACTCCAAATTGTCAATGCTGCAGATTAAACATGTGCTTCTTCCAGGAGAGTCAATCTCCAAGGTTTAGGGTCTGGGCAGGTAGGAAAAATAGGTGATTTAAAAGATGTTTTGATATTGAAATAAAGATCAAAGTATCTGAAAGCCAAATGAAAAAGGTGACACTGTCTAGGCCCAGGCCCCTAGAGTGCTTATTCACTGTCCTTCCTTAATCTCAGCCCAGGGCACTTTACTGGGGGAATCAGGACCTGCCCTCCTTTGAAGCGTGGGGGCTTAGAGAGGTCTATGGCTTGCCTCAGGTCACTCAGTCCGCCAATTCAAGGGCAGCCAAAGGCAGTGAGGAGATGGAAGTTGGGGCTCAGGCCTTCTCCTGAGTATGGCCCTAGCAGTGACTATGTCACCTTCCAGTTCAGTTCCCCAGGCCCGCTATTTTCTCAGCCTGAGTCCTGAAGCCTGGGGAGGGGTCTGACTGGCATAGGCCATCTCCTGACACTGGGTCAGATGTCCAGTCTGGCTCAGTCAGCAGGAACCAAGAAGGGGTATGGATGAGAGGACAGCTGCATCCTCAGTAAGAGTCTGATAAGCAGAGGCCCTCCCTAGGGTTGGGGACCAGGTTTGTTTCTGACCTGCATTTAGATCCGTGTGACTCCATCCAAACCATCCAAACTGCGTTCCCCCTCACAGCCTAACTCACAGCTTGGTGGGGGTGGTTGGTTTACAGATGGGGAGACTGAGGCCCCCGCAGTCAAGTGATTTGTCTAGGAACATGCAATGGGGGTGGTTGGTTTACAGATGGGGAGACTGAGGCCCCCGCAGTCAAGTGATTTGTCTAGGAACATGCAATGACAAGAGAGCCCCATCCTACAGCCTTTGTAGCCCACTTGCTGGAAATGGGTTCTTCCTCTCTCCCAGTGCCTCCTGAAGGTGGAGACCCTTCCCAAATCACCTGCTTCCTGTGGGGGGGTGGTGAAGTGGGGGCGGAGACAGTCAGATCTGAGGGATTTGGGAGCCTGTGGCAGGGCCAGGCTACTGGGAGCTGCTCTGGGCTTTTAGGTGGACCCCAGGGGATGCGAAGGAGCCCCTGCTTCCCTCTATGAAGCTGGGCGCCTGCCTCCATCCCCAGTCTCCCACAATAGCCTGTGGAGAGCTTTACTGCCTGAAGGTCAAGGCGGGTTAAAAACTGGAGCTCTCCAGCCAGACAGACTAAGTCTGAATCCCCCACTGTGCTTTGTGGCAGTCTTGGAGGAGGTATAGACACTGCCTACCACTCCCCACTAACTCAGCTCTGAGAAGATCAGGGGGCTATTTATTATGTTTTTTTATTTTTATTTTATTTATTTTTTTGTCTTTTTGCCTTTTCTAGGGCTGCACCCATGGCATATGGAAATTCCCAGGCTAGGGGTCTAATCAGAGCTGTAACCACCAGCCTGCACCAGAGCCACAGTAACGCGGGATCCGAGTCTCTACAACCTACACCACAGCTCACAGCAAGGCCAGATCCTTAACCCACTGAGCAAGGCCAGGGATTGAACCTGCAACCTCATGGTTCCTAGTCAGATTCATTAATCACTGAGCCACGATGGGAACTCCAAGTTTTATTTTTTTAATTAAAGCTTACTGGAAACTGACAAAATCTTAAAAAGAATATAACCCTTAGGGGCCCTAGTTCCTCCTCTTCAGGAAATGTGGGGCGAGGTGGGCTGCCCCTTGACTGGCTCAGTTTCCCTCCCAAAACCCCTCCTGGAGAAACGCTGTTTAAATAAACACCTATATATTTTGGTCCTTCACTTGGAAATCTCCTGCCCTACAATTCGGAGTATTCAGCAGTGATTTGCAGGCTCCTATAGGTATTAGAATCATCAGAGGCAAATGAAGAAAAAAAAAAGCACAGTCCTGGGCCCACCAGATGGCATGTGATTCAGCAGGTCTGAATCAGCAGTGAGGCTGGGGATTTTAATTCCAGCCCAAGGATCATGATGGGGATTAGGGGACACTTGCAGTCATTCTCTGTTCTGGCCACCAGAGGGTGCCAGGGACCGTGTTAAGGGTCTCCCTTTGAGGTCTTGTTCCTCTAGACAGGTTGCCTTCATCAAGGACTTGCTGGTCAAACAGGCTAGGGGTGAACAGTATCCCAACTGGCAGGAGCTCCCACAGAAGGAAACTGGGCATCAGAAAAGAGGCTCACAGCGGGCACTGGGCACTTGTGATTCTTGCATACTTGACTCTAGAGCTAAGAGAGGCCAGGGCTCAGCCTGGAATTCCTATCAGCCTGTCCTGTTTTGGGGTGTGCTGTTTACCCAACCCTCAGCTCTGAGACTAACCGTCCATTCTGATGGAAAAGCCAAGACTCGGGCAGGGGCAAAGGCTTAATGGCAGCTGCTCTGGCTCCCAGCCCACCTGGGGTTCATGTCCTGCCAGGAATGGGGACAGAGAATGGACACTAGGAAGTCCAGCTGTGAGCCAGCCTCCAGTGCCCAGGGGATGGGACAGGGCCTGCTGGCCAGGGATAGATGCTGGCTGGCGGGGCCCTGCTTCCGCAGCTGTGGGTGGCCTTGGTGAGTCAGCTTTCCTCTGCCTGCCTAGAGGGGGCCCGCCCTGGGCTGGGAGAGGGAGGTGTTGGGGTTAGGGAGGGGCATTAAGGTGCCCCGGTGGTCCAGCTCTTCTGGATGCTGAGGTCCCACGGGATATAACTGTGGCCCCGAGGCCCGTCTTCGAAGGAGGTCTCCCGGGGTGGGTGTCCTTGAAGATGGAATCTCTGGAGAGGCTAGGGCTCTTTATCAGGCTCCCTCAGAAAGATACCCCGTGGTCTCCTGCTCTGTGTTCGTCTCTAAGAGGCTTGCCACGGCACTAGGTGGGGAGGGGCCTGATCCCCCACCAGTAGGGTAAATGGGAACAGACTGGCTGACCACTCCCGTAAGGGGGGCTCTGCTGGCGGAGGGAACGCTAGGCGGATGAGGGAGAGACGGAGAGTCGGCAGCTTGTGGGCGGGGCCTAGCCAGAGGTGACGCCCGAGGCTCAGCCCAATTTTCCGGGTGGGGCGAGAGGGGCGGCCGCGGAGGCGGGGCCTAGAGCGTGGAGGGAGCCTTGCCCTCCGCCCGAGCCTGGCGGGATCTGCCGCCGCAGCCTGAACCGCAGCCGGAGCCGCTTGGAGCCGGAGCTGGAGCGCAGGCCCTGCCGGAGCCGAGCTGAGCCGAGCTCGCCGCTGGGCACCGGCCGGAACAGGGGCCCGCGTATCAGCCCGCTTCAGGGCCTGGGCGCTATCGGAGGCAGCGAGCCCCGACAACCAGCACCGCCCGGCTCAGGAGCCCGGATCTCCCCTTCAGGCCTGCGTACAGCCTGAAAACGCAGGAGAGTCCCGGGGTTTGGACTGAAGAGAAAAAGGAGTATTCCGTCTAATCATAGCGGGCACTAGGAGGGGAGAAGAGTGGAGACTTCGCCTGGCACAGGGCAGAGGTGCCCTGCACTTACTAGGCCAGGCTTGAGCACCAAAGAGCCTGGCATCCTAGTAGAAGCGACCTGGGCTCTGCCCTGCCTGAGCCGGGAACGCAGCATAGCTCCTGGACAGCCGCTGGCACAGGCCCAGCACAAGAAGCAGTGCCCTCACCTGTCAGAGACACGGTGGGATCCGAGGACTCTGGATCTGGCCCGACCCAGAGTGGGGCTCTCTGGTGACTCAGAGCTGGTCACTGGCGGGCCGGCCTCCTGCCCCAGCCCCACTGGTACGGATGTGCCGCTGCCCGCCAGAACACCATGACAGCAGGATGACCTCAGCTGAGGTAGTGGCACTGGCTGGCGGGGCTCGGCTGGCCGGGTCCCCCGAGTGGCCCCCAGACACACCCCAGGCCCTGGGGCGGCCTGGCCGGGCCCGGGTGGCTGTGGCAGCACTGGTGTGGCTGCTGGCGGGAGCCAGCATGTCAAGCCTCAACAAGTGGATTTTCACAGTGCACGGCTTTGGGCGGCCCCTGCTGCTGTCTGCGCTGCACATGCTGGCAGCCGCACTTGCATGCCACCGGGGAGCCCAGCGCCCCATGCCTGGCCGCACCCGCCGCCAGGTGCTGCTGCTCAGCCTCACCTTTGGTACCTCGATGGCCTGTGGCAATGTGGGCCTGAATGCTGTGCCCCTGGACCTGGCACAGCTGGCCACCACCACCACGCCGCTGATCACACTGACCCTGTCCGCACTGCTGCTCGGCCGCCGCCACCATCCGCTGCAGTTCGCTGCCATGGGCCCGCTCTGCCTGGGGGCTGCCTGCAGCCTGGCCGGGGAGCTCCGCACACCACCAGCTGGCTGTGGTTTCCTGCTGGTGGCCACCTGCCTCCGTGGCCTCAAGTCCGTTCAGCAGAGTGAGTACCTGGGCCACCGGCTGAGGAGGTGGGGATCGGGGTGGGAGTGTGGCCTGGGTGGCCCTGTGAGGGGCTTTGGCCATTATCCCATTTAATATATGAAGAGTCAGGAACTGAGGCTCTTCTCAGAAAGGGCCAACTGATCAGTGAGTTCAAGACCCCAGATTTAGGCTCTAGAGGCCCAACCAGTATTTGGTACCATTTGCTGCTGTAGATCTGTGGCCCATGTTTTGCCAAGCCCTTTATCTCATTGGATCTCCACACCTGATCAAGAAAGTTGGGCCACATGAGCAGCAGAGGCAAGATTTTTAAAATTTATTTTTATTTTGGCCACCCCGTAGCATATGAAGTTCCTGGGCCAGGGATCAGATCTGAGCTCCAGATATGACCTATGGCAATGCTAGATCCTTAGCCCACTGTGCTAGGTCGGGGATCGAACCTGTGTCCTGGTGCTGCAGAGACACCGCTGATCCTGCCATGCCACAGTGAAACTCCCAGAGGCAAGATTTGAACCCAGGCAGAGAAACTCCAGGTTGTCCCAGTTATGTCGCATGAGGCTGTGAACCCAGAGGGAGCCCTGAGAGCAGGGACCCGGGAAAGAGAAAGAGGATGAGGCCATGAGCTGGGATTCGGAAGGCGAGGTGGGTGGGCTCATCTGGCAGGGGCTGGTGTTTACTGGGAGCTGCAGTGTAACAGGCCCCATTCCGGGTGTTGACGTTGAATCATCATGGCACGCACCACCTTCATCCCCATTTTACAGATGATGGAATGGAGACCCAGAGAGGTTCATGATTTACTCAGTCCTATAGCCCCTAAGGACTGGAATCCTGGTCCCTGTGACTCTGGAGCTCAGGTCTGATGAAAAGGGGTCGGGGGTTCTGGGTAGAGGGTAGGGTGAGTGAGGCTCCAGGCCTAGACCACTCTGCCTGAGGGTAGAGGCCAACTTCCTGCCTGTCCTACTGAGGGGTGTTTGAGTCACAGCCCCCGCTCTCTCTCTGCCTCAACGTAAGGGTGCCCACTCAGGGTAGGCAGGACTGGGTTCCAGCCACAACTGAGTTGTTACTTGCTGGGTGACTTTGGGCCAGTCTCGATCTTGGCCACACCTCAGTCTCATCTGTTTGGTGGAGGAGGTTGGAGTTGATGGCTTTCTTGCTCTCTCTCTCTTCCAGCTCTGAGGTCCTGTGACCCAGGCCTGTGAGAGGGGAGAGGGTGCTCCAAGGGCACTGGGCTGGGGTTAGGGGCAGTCTACAGCCAGAGAAGGTTGAAGATGGAGCTCAGCCCTGTCCCCATCCTCCAGGGCCCTGAGGCAGGGCCAGAGCCCAGTTCTATTTTTGCACTCAGGTTACTTGAGAGCTGGGGCCTGAGCTCTGGGCCTGAGTCAGTGGGAAACTTAACCTCGTGCCCTGCTCCGGTCAGGGCCAGAAGGCTGGGAAGGCCCACACCACATCTGCTAAAGCCCCATGCTCCTCACACGGGAGGAGCCTTGGCCTGCAGGAGGGGCTGTGCGGTGCACCAGGCCATAGGCCCACAGCGTGGGACAGCTCTGCCAGCTCTCTCCTTGTCACCTGCCTGGTCCTTGAGGGGATTGGATGCTTGCTCCAGGCTCCCACAGCGCCCTCTGTTTCCCCCTCAGGGCTCCGCATGCCTTGTATTATGGCCACTTGGTTACCTGTCTGCCTCCCACCACACAGGAGCCCTGGGAGGGCCTGAACTGGCTTTGGGAGATCTCTATGTCCCCAGCACCTGGCCTGGGGCCTGGCACAGACAGGTACCCCTTAAGTGGTGGGTTTATTAATATTTCTGAATTGGAAGGCTGGTTAGGCTGTGTATTTCGGGGTGCTAAAGAACATGCTTAGGAAGCTAGAGGCCCAACCAGCAGAGATGGGAGCCTAGCAGAAGTGAGCAGGAACAGGCTGGGGATGGGGTGAGATGGGTTTTGGACAAGAGGAGGTTTCTACTTCCAGAGGTTCCAGGAAAGGCACCAGGGTCAATTCAGACTAGAGTGCAGATGGCTGACACCAGCTCCCTTCCTGAAGGCAGGCTCTGTGGGAACAGAGGATGAAAGTCCAGGAAGATGAGTCCCCAGCAGCCACAGGCAGATCCAGCAGCTTACCTCCTTCCGCGGCCAGTTGCAGCCACATGGGGAAAGGAGTGATGCCACCTTCCAACTCACAGGAAGGCTGGGAAGTGGAGTGCCAGCTCACTGAGACTTGTCCTCAGCTATACCCACTTGCATCAGGGAACAGCCTGACCCTGTCCACTAAGCTCTCAGGCTGGTGGGGAGATGCTCTCAGAAGTAGCAATGACAAGGCAGGGGACAAGTGATAGAGCCAAGGTGGGAACAGCTGTTACTTTAGGGGAGACCAGAGGAGGCTGCCGGGGGGAGGAGGCAGGCAGTGATGAAGATAATAATGTAGTAATAATGGTGAACATATGCTGAGCCCTCACTCTGTCCTTGCCGTGCCCAGCTCACAAAGGGCCAGAGCAGGAAAGGGCATTCTGGGGGTGGGAAGCAGGGCTTGCCAGGGCGCAGGTGTCAGCCAGCAGGAGCAGCACATGGAGGATCATGATCGGTTGCTGCTGGGCACGAGGCCCTGTGCTCAGCACCTCCCACGCCCCCATGAGGAGAGTGTTGTCACTCTGCCCACGCTCAAGGAGGGGACAATCATAGAGAGAAGGTGGCTTGTGTGACATCACACAGCTCATGATGGAGCAGAGACAGGGTAAGCCAGAAACCAGCAGAACTGGGTCTAGAGGAGCTTTGTCTGCATGTGGTCAAAGCTTGGTATGTTCAGATGCTGAAACAAAAATGCCTTTGGAGGAGGAGAGGTTGAAATGCAGAAACTTGGGGGGAATCTGGCAGAGTAGGGGTTGCTGAGGAGGCAGGATGACAGGGTAGCATCTGGGGGCCTCTGGCAGAGGATCACTGCTCTTTCTCTGGGCTGTGGGAAGGGGAGGCAGAGGGCTGGGTGGGGTGTAGAATAGGGCAAGGGTGCTGCCTGGCCACTTCTCAGAAGGTGAAATTAGCCAAAGGTAAAGTTCACCTACAATCCTGACACCTTCCAGCCATTGCACCTTGAACACGTGGGTCACAGGCAGCTCGTAATGGTGGTAAATTTGGAGCGAACGAACAGGAAGCATTCCAGTTATCTCTTCATTTCTAGAAATGCTTGAGCCAGAGAGACTGTTTGTTGCCTAGAGAACAAAGCCAAAACATCAGAATGAAATCGAGAGAGAAATAAGATTTCCTATTCTAAGCGTAGCCTATGAGTAAGCACCTCTGTGGGTCTTTGGAAAGTGTGTGTCAGAAAATGCATAGAGGCTCAGAGAGCCCTGGGAAGGAACCAGGAGCCATGACTCATCTCTCTCCACGAAAACTTGGAGAGGGCCCCAAACCGTCATTGCCCAAGTGCAAGTACTGTCATTTCACCTGATTCTGCGATAGGCGCCGCTTCTTTTGTGAACCAGCTGGGTGGTAATACGTGTGCAGGGTGGTAGACTCCCCTCTTCCCTTGCAAGTCCTAAGCCTTTGTCCTGGATTCATCTTGACAAGCCCCAGTGTTGGTACCAAAAACGCTGATTATCAGTGATAAACAGTGAGTGACAGCCTAGCGCAAACAATGACCTTCTTGTTCCTCTGCCATCCCAGCAGTCATAAGTGATTGAACGTTTGATTCAAACAGTTTTTAATTTTTTGTTTGTTTGTTTTTGATGGAAAAAAGCATTTGACAAAATTTATTGCCTAATTCATTAATTATTTTAAAACTCTCTTTCTTAATGTAAAGGCCACATAGCTAGTAAGTGGCAGAGCGGGCCTGGTGTTAGTCTGTCCCTGCTCTGGTGTGGAAGCTGCACTCCAGAGCCATGGGTGCCAGAAGGGCTACAGCCAAGAAAGCTGGGTTGGGGCTGCTTGGCTCAGGGCCTTCAAAGCTGGTTTAAGTCTGGGGCCCCTAAAAATTTTTTTTTCATGTTTATTGATCCAGTAGGATAGCCTAAGCAGATTGTTTCAGTTTGCGGGAGGTGGTGGTTACAGCTTATTTTATCTTATCTTTGTACATTTACCGAGTACTTACCTTATAAGAGCTTTACGTACACTATCATAATCTTTACAAGGACCCTGCATAGTTGGTTTTATTACCATCCACCTTTGCAGGCAAGGACACTTAGGCCTCCAGGGCACTGCTAGAAAGGGGCAGACCCAAGCCACTACCCAGGTGGTCTGGCTCCAAATTCTCGACCTTCGACCTTCGACCTTCGTGTTACGGAGCAGGAGCCTCTTATTCTGCCTGAGGGTTGGGGGCAGGCTTCCCGGAGGTCAGGCCACGTTGGGCCACTGGGGTTGTCACTATGCCCAGTGCTGATGGCTGCTGTCCTGGTTGCAGGTGCCCTGCTGCAGGAAGAGCGGCTGGATGCGGTGACCCTGCTATACGCCACCTCGCTGCCCAGCTTCTGCCTGCTGGTGGGTGCGGCCCTGGTGCTGGAGGCTGGTGTGGCCCCGCCGCCTGCCCCCACCGACTCGCGCCTCTGGGCCTGTATCCTGCTCAGCTGCCTCCTGTCCGTGCTCTACAACCTGGCCAGCTTCTCCCTGCTGGCCCTCACCTCGGCCCTCACTGTCCATGTCCTGGGCAACCTCACTGTCGTGGGCAACCTCGTCCTGTCCCGGCTCCTGTTCGGCAGCCGCCTCAGCACCCTCAGCTACGTGGGTATCGCACTCACCCTTTCGGGAATGTTCCTTTACCATAACTGCGAGTTTGTGGCCTCCTGGGCTGCCCGCCGGGGCTTCTGGCAGAGGGACCAGCCTGGCAAGGGTCTCTGACACCTGGGGGGACACAGGGACTACCTGGTACAGCCTTGAATCCAGCCTTGGCCAGTGGCTATGGGAAATGTGGAGAGTGGGCAGCGGCTGGGGCAGTGAGGGAGACAGGCCTTCCGGAAGGGCCACCTCGGAGGCTGGAATGGGGACTTCCAGAGAGACCCACCTCCTGTCCCTGCTGGCCTCTCTTCATCAGTGACCCCACTCACCACTGGATGGTGGGTCCAAGCCCAGCACAGTCATTGAGTTTGTCCGAGAAATTATTACATTTAGTTTCAACTATGGCACCGAAAATTACCGGCCAAACTTTGAAAACCTCACCGTGTTCTGATGTCAGCAATGGTGATTCTTGGCGGTCACACAATCCTTCCTCCAGGAAGTGGGGGAGGCAGCTAGGGGGCTTGGGGTGGGGCTTCTTGGCTGTTGGCCTTCCCCAGGGAGTTGGGGTCTTCTGTGCCAACTCCAGGCAGCTGCTGAGGCCTCAGTCCTGGGCCCCCCAATTTTGGGTCTTCCGTCCTCAAATAAACTATTTTTGCTTGTACACCAGTGTCATTCGTTGGGCTGGCAGCCAAGAAAATACGGGGAGATCAGTGGGCGTACTGGCTGCCAGCCACCCACATGGAAATGAGGGCCTCCTCCCTTACCCTCTGTGGCCTGTCCAGGCCCCCACCCTAGCCCTCTACTCCAGCCCCTGCATACCATCTTCCATTCAGGATCTCCTAAAACACAGGCTGTCTGTCCTCCACACTGCTCTTGGGACAGAGGCAGAGCTTCCTGCCCCAGAGCACAAGGCCTCGGAGTCTGGCCCCCACCAGGCTCCTCACCTCTCCCCTTGGGCTACACCTTCCATTGTGCTGGCTTCCTTCAGGCCCCCAGATTCTGAGCCTACCGTCTGCAGCCTCTGTACCCGCTGGGCCCCTGTCTTCTCTCTTCCTACATCTGCTCCTCCTGTCTCATGGCGAAACCCTTGCCTAGGGGAGAAAACCCAAACATGCAACTCTCCTCTAAAAGAAACACCAAAAGGGAAGCCTGAGGAAGGAAGGGACTTGAGAGGGGCTGTGGCCCAGGCTGTGGGTGCAGAGGGGAAGGACTCGGGGGTTTCTTGAAGGAGGGCTGGCCCGGGGGCCTGACAGGGGAGCAGGGCTGCCACAGAGAGCACATGGGACAGCAGTCCTCTGCCTGGAGCCTCCCTGACCAGCCGGCCTGACTCAGCTGCATCACTTCTCATCCTTAACTCAGCTCTAAGCACATAACCTCTGCCACCTACCTGCCTCCACTGAAGGCCACCTGTTAAAAAACATAAGGTCCCTGCCTGGGCTGGAGAGAGCTGAGGCCTAATCCTGCTCTGCCCGCCTCACCATGAACCTGGGGTAAGTACCTCCCCTCTTGGAGCCTCGGTTTCCATATCTGCAAAATGGGGTAATGATCCCCATGGAAAGGATTCCAGTGAGGAGCCTGGTGGGGGGAAGGGTGGGGAGGTGGTGCCAGCTGGATTGGTCCCTATCTTGTTGTTCACTCTCTCTAAGGCTCTAGGCTCATTTGGAAAGTGGGAGGGTGGGAGCGCGACCAGGCTGGGGTGAGGGTCTAGGGGACCTAGGATCATTCATTTCTTCACATAGCCAGAATTCAGATGACTGCTGTGCCAGCCAGTGCTAGCCAGGGCTGTGTGGAGGTTAGGCCCCAGGCTGGGGCAGCGGGCAGGGAGGGCTTGGGAGGCACCTGGCCTCCACCCAGGCTGGTCTTGCTGAGGGGAAGTAGGCCTCGGTTGAATCACTCATCATCCATCCTCCCTGTGACTCAGAAATGCCACTGGCCCAGCCCTGTCCCTGTGCACCCTCAATACCTCTAGGCTCTGCTCTGAGGCTTGGCAGGACAAGACAGAGGATGGCTGTCTTCAGATGGTACTCAGGACCCTGAAGGGAGGCCCCTGCCATAGCCAGAGCCTCCTGCTGCACCCTTGCCCTGGCTCCTGGGCCCCAGGGAATGCTTCTTTAACAGTGAGCCTCCCTTCTGATCAAAGCCAGCCCCTCATGGTTGTGGGGTGGGGCAGGGGGGAACTGGAGCTGTGCTTGCCCTGGAGACTGGCTTGTCATCAGACTCAGGACCATCCAGCATTGAGGTGAGTTCCTCAAGTTCAGAATTGAAGCCCTCCTATCACTCCCCTCAGCAGTGGGCACAGTGAACACCAGACTGGGAGTCAGAGGCCTGGGTTCATGTCCTGGCCCCCTTTCTCACCAACTGGCTTCACGATGGGATCCTTACAGGGAGGTACTTAGCAGGTGATTCCCACTGACAGGCTGCTGCCCTCTGGGCTCTGTTGCTTCCTTGTTCTGGGGCCTCAGGCCAGGCACCTCACCTCCCCAAGCCTCCGTTTTTGTACCCAGTGCCTGCTGGGAAGCCTTCTCAGGATAACAGATGTCACCTTCCCTGGAAGCTCTTCCCTAGCCATGCCACGCTGGGCTTAGAGCCACAGCCAAAGGTCACTGCAGCCCCTGGCTCCTCTCCAGGCAGGGCCCTGAGCACATCCCTCTCTTGGAGCTGGTTTATGGCCAAGATGACTGCTCACGGCCATCTCCCCAGCACAGCACAGAGCCTGGTGTGGATGGAGTAGGCGAGCGAGAATACTAGTCAAGAGCAGGGATCAGACCCTGGTTCCAATCCTAGTCTTGGCAAGTCTGAGCTGTGTGACCCTAGGTGAGGGTCTTCCCCTCCTATGCCTCTGCGTGTTAAGTGGGAGCAGCAGCAGAGCCTAACCCTGTCGAGCTCTGGAGGCTGCAGGGGCTAATGCGTAGCAAGTGCTCAGTGACAGTGCCTGAAACCTCCCAGGTCCTTGAGCGATGTTAGCTGACTGGCTCACCACAGGTGCCTCCCAGTTCCTCTCCCAAGGCTCTTCATGCTGCCCCTGCCCCCAGGCTTCCCTCACACATCAAGGGCCCCAGCTCCCACTCCCTTGCCCTGCCTTGGAGGAAGCTGGGTCTGTGCTGGGCATCCTGCCATTGTGGGTGCAGAACAAACTGTGGCCTTGTCTCAGCCCCAGCTGCCAGGGGGGCCCTCCAGCCCTCCCCGGGGGGCCCTGGGCACACAAGGACTCGTGCTCCCAAATCAGCTCAGGGATGCCAGAAACTCCACCAGCACACTGTTCCTGTTCAGTTGTAAATACTTCTGGGAAATAATATAAAATTCAGTGGAGAGCTGTGGAAGGTTTTGAGCAGGCAAGGAGCATGCAACAATAACTTTTTTTTTTTTTTTTTAATAATGGCCCTGCAGTTTAGTCTGGATCCTACATGGAGGAGAAATTGAAGGAGCTTGAGACAGGAGACTGAGAGACCAGGGAAGAACTATTGTGGTCCACCGAGCAGATGACAGCTGGGACAGTGTCTTGGGCGTAGTGCAGAGTACCATCGGTTGTACTCATTTGTGGAAACAGGTTAGCCCCAAACCTTATGGCTTAGAGCAATGAACATAAACTATCTCCATTTTCTGTGGATCAGACATTTGGGAGCGGCTGAGTGGAATGGTTCTGGCTTGGGGTCTCTCATGAAGTTGTAGTCAAATGTCAGCCAGGGCTGCAGTTGTACAAAGGCTTGACAGGGCTGGCAGGTCTCCTTCCAAGCTGAGTCATCCACATGGCTGTCAGCAGGAGGCTGCAGCTCCTTGCCGTGTGGGCCTTTCCACAGGGCCCCTTGAGTGTCCTCATGACATGGCAGTTGGTTTCCACCAGAGTGAGTGATTCAAGAGAGCAAGAAGTCACAATGGGCTTTTGGATCCCGTTTCACAAGTCACACTCCTTTCGCTAATATCTTCATTTATTATTTAATTTGAATTATTGTCATTTCTCTAATGTCTTATTGGTCCCAAGTCAACCCTATTCAGTGTGTGTCCTCCCACCTTGACGACCAAGGGCAGGAACCAGGAGAGGATGGTGAGGTCACCCCTGAGGCTGGCTACCATATCAGTGAATGCTTGTGGAGTCAGTGAGGAGGACGCAGTCTGGGGCCGTGGGGAATTAGTTCAGGAGCTTCCTGCTCCAGGGGGCATCTTGTTAGCCACACTTCTGCATCTCTCCTGACACAGCACCATAGAGTCCTGGCCCATAGCAGGCACTTGGCAAGTGCTTCTCTCAGTGAGGGCTGGAGGTTCCTCTCTCTGCTCCCAACTGCAGATAAGGAGAAGACCTGGGCTCCTCGGTCTGGTAGGTGAAGCTGTGGATCACTAGTGTTTCCATGCCCACTCCCCATGACCCTTCCAGCTCTATCAGCCACCTCTGCTCCCTGGGAGTCTGATGGAACCTTCCTATATCTAGGCCTCCTGCCCCCTCCTTACTGCCATGATACTCAAGTGCCCCTCCTGCCTTCTCTAAACACTGCCAGCATCCCAGCTGGATAGATTCTGGCCCAGCAGTACCTGCTACCTGGGCTGGGCACTTCTCTTTCTACGTTTTTCTTTTTTAGGGCTTCACCTGTGGCATATGGAAGTTCCCAGGCTAGGGTCGAATCAGAGCTGTGGCTGCCAGCCTACACCACAGCCACAGCCACGCAGGATCCAAGCCATGTCTGTGATCTACACCATAGCTCATGGCAATGCTGGATCCTTAACCCACTGAGCGGGGCCAGGGATCAAAACCACAACTTCATAGATACTAGTCAGGTTCGTTACTGCTGGGCCACAATGGGGACTTCTCTCTATGTTTAAACTTTTTTTTTTTTTTTTTTTTTGGTGAAAGAAGCCTTGTCTCTGCTTCTCACGCTGGAGCCCAATATCAAATAAGCCAAAGCTGATTTGCCCCAGATGAACGAGGAGCCCCTCACAAGTTTTCCAAGAACCCTGTTTTGAAAACCATAGATTTAGCTCATTCCTTATACAGAAATCCCCCAAAGGAAGAACCAAGATGATGGTCTTAGTCCATTTGGGCTGCTATGACAAAATGCCACAGACTAGGTGTCTTATAAACCATGGAAAATTACTGCTCACCATTCTGGAGGCTGGAAGTCTGAGATCAGGGTGCCAGCATGGTCTGGCAAGGGTCCCCTTGTGGGTTACAGGCTTCATTTATAAGGGCACTAATCCCATTCATGAGGGCTCCATTCTTGTGATCTCATCACCTAATTACCTCCCAAAGTACCACCTCCGAATGCTATCACCTTGGTCATTAAGTTTTCAACATAGGAAGTTTAGGGAGACACAATATTCAGACCATAGCAACCACCCTGCATAAAGAGGGGGCAGCAGGGCTGGGTCTTCATCTCCTAATTCTTGGGGTTCTGCCGTTCCCTACCCCATCCCCTACTCTGGTGTGAAGAACAGAGCCAGGGTGTAAAGTTTACAGGGATATGTGGGGTCCAGTGCAGGTTCACAGGAAGTATCTGCTGGGTACCCCGTCCTCCCAGGTCAGCACATTTGTTTCTTCATGGGAAAGGAATTACAGATATTTTGCCAAAAGTAGTCTAGAAAGATTTGTCTTAAGAGGCTTTTATGTGTGTCTGAAGCTTTCCGCTTTTGAGTGCTCTTGGCTCCTATAAGAGAGAGTGGGATGGTGTGGTAGGATGGAGAAGCAAGCACTAAGATGGGATTAAAAGCACAAAGATTTTATGAGGGCAAACATATGTGGAAATGGGAAGGGGGCTGGGAGAGCTGTCAGATCATTATCCAAGTGGAGGAGAACGAGGGGAGGAAGTTTGGGGGAACCATTCCTGACCTCACAGCTGTCTAAGGAAGGTTCGGCAAGGAAGCCAATCAGAAGAGTCCCAGGTCTGCCAGGACTGGCCTCCCCCAGGATCCCTGCTATGCTGGGGCGTTAGCCAGATAGAGTCTGAGGCAGTCTAGTCTCAGCACAGATGTGGTGATGGATTTCAGGGTGTCACAGTGGGGCCCTTGTTCTGTATTGCTTCCTATAATTGGACGTTTGTGGGCCCTGTTCTTACGGCCACCACGGATGGCATTGTGACTCCCATTTTACAGAGTAGGCAGAATTCTAGAACAACTCTGGGCTCTGCCTGAAGTCACAAAGCAGGAGAGTCCACACTCCTTAACTCTCATCCCAAGCTTCTTCCTAAGTCACATGGGGCCTCAGTCCAGTGGTTATTAGGCTGATGGATTCCAGGTAGGTGAGCAGGGCTGTGAGCTGTGAGCTTCCAGGTAGGTGAGCAGGACAAGAGCGACTTGTCCCTAAATTTGTAACAAGATCACCATCCCAACAGAGGTCACTCAGGGAAACCCCCAGGGCCACCGGGGTGTGTCTACTTCTCTGGCAGGGTAGTATGAATGTCATAAAAACTTCTCACACCAAATTTAATTGACTTTAATTCATCATAAAGAAAGGAAGTGATCCCATACTTTTGGAAGAAGAGAATTAAAGGTTCATGGAATCAGAGGCTTGGAATCCTGCTCCAAGTTAAGGATTAGGCTGTGAGGGCCATTTCATTCTCCCCTCTTATGGGAGTGCACTGAAATTCCAACATGACCTCTTTTCCTAGGTTGTCTGACTTAAGGACCACTCTACTCTGAATCCGGGGGAACAGAGTAGACTGTTTGGGAAAAGGACTTGGACCCTCTCAAGAGCTCTCAACCTCGACTTCTATTTAAGATGTGAAATCCTGGTCCTTCCACACCCAATTCTGAATATTAAAAGCATAATTTAAAAGGAGGATCCAAAATTTTCTCAACTACAAAAAAAAAAAAAAAGCAAGCAAAGAAAGATGGAAATAGGAGTTCCCATCATGGCTCAGTGGGTAATGAACCTGACCAGTAACCATGAGGTTATGGGTTCAATCCCTGGCTTTGCTCAGCGGGTCAAGGATCCAGCGTTGCCATGAGCTATGGTGTAGGTCGCAGACTTGGCTTGGATCCCGCATTGCTGTGGCTGTGGCATAGGCTGGCAGCTACAGCTCTGATATGACCCCTAGCCTGGGAACCTCCATATGCCACAGGTACAGCCCTAAAAAGACAAAGGACAAAAAAAAAAAAAAAAAAAGGAAATATACCATAATACCAAAATTTTGACTTGCTTACTGCTTGAGGGTAGTACTGTAGACGGACCATATTTGTTTTCCTTTTTCGACAAATGAGTACATATTAAAAAAAAATAGCATTCCTTAGGGTTCTAGTTTTAGTAATATAGAGTAAGCATCGTCTGTACTTCCCCAACTAAAAACCCTGGAGAGAATGCAGGAAGCAACTATCTAAGGACTCTGAAAAATAAATGGTAGCAGGTGGATTGACAAAGGGAATCGGAACTTAGAGTATAAACAGTCTGGTGGCAAGTCTCCTGTTTTGCTTTTTGCCCGGGTATCTGCTGGCCTGGTCAAAGGCACTGAGAATCCTGGAACCACAGTGAAAATGGAAAGAACGAACTCCAAGAGAAGCCCTGTCTTTCTGGTTTGAGGAGTAGGAAGGCCCCTTCAGGACAGAGAGTGAGTGAAACCCCCCACCTCCCCGCACCTTTTTTGTTGTTGTTCTTTTCTGATCTAGTCCTGAAATTGGGCAGCAGCAGGGGCAGTGGAAGCCTGGAAAGCATCTGAAACTCTGAGGGGAATCCTTCTGTCTGACCAGATGACTATGGCTTGAAAGGTGTGTGTGGTGGAGGGGAATTCCTTTGCTTTTTTTCTCTCTCCATGCTGTCACTTGGTCCCAGGGCAGAACCAGTCATAGAATGTATGTAGCAGAGCAGGGAGACTAAACGTCCTGATTTCTAGCTGGAGAACCAGGGAAAGGGTGGCTTTGAAATCTACAGAGTTTGGGAGAAAACATGGAGAGGAAGAAGCTTGAGACATGGATTCCTTAGACTCACCACATGCACAGATCTGGTCCTAAACAGTACTACCCTCAAGTGTTCCAATGACTTTAAGAATGAAACTACTATGTAGACCACTCAGATTTCAGATGGGCCCCTGAATGGCGCAAGTTTAGGACTGATCTGACTTACATTGCAAAAGTTTTGAAAACCAAAAACCAAACTATGGCCTTGTTAAAAAATAAAATTCAACTGAGTAAACTTTAAAAGATCTTATTGGTTTATTCAGGGATTCATGAATTGGGCAGCATCCAATCTAGCAGATAGGAAGAGCTCTGAGGAGCTGTACAAAATGGAGGCTTTTATAGGCAGAAGGGAGCAGGAATGAGGAAGATATTCTAGGCAGAAAATCACATTGGTTATTGCAAGGTTTTTTTTCTTTTAGGGGATAACAGAAATCTACCAGTTAACCAGTGCTGATCAGATGACTCCTGATTGAATAGTTTAATATTCCATTTCTGAGAGAATTGAAACTATAATTAAGTTTCAGTTTGGTGATGTGGGGCTTAGCATAAGTGACTTCACTTGGGGCCTGCTGTCTTGTTTTTAATAAGGAGGCAGACTATAACTAATCCTAAATGGATCAATTGCCCCCTAAAGTAAAAACTCAACATTTTCCACGGGATTTAACCACAACCTAGAGTCTCATAATATCCAAAATGTCTAGGATACAATCCAAAATTACTCTACATACAAAGATTCAAGAAAGTCTAAATACTGAGGTGATACAAAGATCCAAGAAATTCTAAATACTGAGGTGATACAAAGATCCAAGAAATTCTAAATACTGAGGTGACCCAAATGTTGGAATTATCAGAAAAAGACCTTAGAAATGAAAAGATAGAAAGTCTCAGCAGAGAAATAGAAGATATAGAACATACTCAAATTAAATTTTTTTAAACTAAGAAAATAATCAAAATTTGAAAATATACTGGATGGCCTTCATAGCACGATAGAGGTAACAGAGGAGGAAAATCTGTGAACTTGAAAGTAGATCAGCAGAAATTATCTGGGATAAAAAGAATGTTCATCTCTGCCAAAGATGTCCACCCCTATTCCCTGGAAAACTGAATGTTTCTTTACATGATAAAAGAAAATTTGCAGATGTAACTCAGGTTATGGACTTTAAAATCTGGACTATTTGGATTATTGGGTGGGTCTAGTCTACTCACATGAATCCTTAAAAGCAGAGATTTTTCTCTGGCTGCATTCAGAGGTAGTCAAAGAGTGAGAGAAATTCAACCCACTATTGTTGGAGCAGGCCAGGTGGAGAGTGGATGTGGACAGCTTCTAGAGGAAAAGAGTAGCCCTCAGCTGGCAGGAAGGAAATGGGGTCTTCAACTACAAAGAACTGAATCCAGTCTACAGTCTCAATAAGCTTAGAAGAAGATCTTTCTCAGAGCCTCCAGTAAAAAACACACTTGATTTCAGCCTTTCAAAACACCTTGATTTTGGCCTTGTGAAACCCTAAGCAGAAGACTCAGTCAAGCCCAGTCAGACTTCTGACTTACAGAAATTGTGAAGTAATAAAGAGATATTGTTTTAAACCATTATTATTTGTGGTAGTTTGTTATGGCAGCAAGAGAAAAAGGATACATTACCCAATATGAACAGCAGCAAGAAGTAGTAAGATATTAAGTAGATTTTGAAAAGTTAAGTATGTATACTGCAATTTCTAGTTCAACCTCTAAAAAAATTATATAAAATTAAAATGGAATATTTAAAAATATTAATAATCCAAAAGAAGGCAGGAAAAGGGAAATATAGGAATGAAAAACAGAAAGGACAAACAGAAAATAATAAAATGCTAGACCTAAAGCCAAATATCAATATTTTTGGCTTAAACATATCAATTAAGAGGCAAATAGGATCTATTAAAAAAGGCTCAACTCTATGTTGTCTATAGGAAACCCACTTTCAATATAATAGTATAGGTAGGTTAAAAGTAAAAGGATGTAGGGAGTTCCCTTGTGGTGCAGGGGGTTAAGGATCTGGTGTTGTCATTTCAGTGGCTTAGGTCACCTCTGTGTCTCGTGGGTTTGATCCCTAGCCTCCTGGGAACTTCCACATGCTGCAGGCATGAACAACAACAACAAAAAAGTAAAAGTAAAAGGAAGTAAAAAAAAAATCATACGTATATACTTAAAACAAAGCTAGAGTGGTTATATTAATATCAGACAAAACAGACTTCAAAAAATTAAGGATAAAGAGACACAGCATATTGATAAAAGAGTCAATTCACCATAAAGATATAACAATCCTAAGTATATATGCACCTGACAACAAAGATTAAAAATACATAAAACAAATATTAATAGAATTGAAAGGAGATGTACACAAATCCACAAGTTTAGTTGGATACTTCAACACTCCAGTAATCAACAGAACCAGTAAACAGAAAATCAGGGAGGGTGTAAAAGAACTGAAACCAGGAGTTCCCGTCGTGGCACAGTGGTTAATGAATCCGACTGGGAACCATGAGGTTGCGGGTTCGATCCCTGGCCTCTCTCAGTGGGTTAAGGATCTGGTGTTGCTGTGAGCTGTGGTGTAGGTTGCAGACGCGGCTCGGATCCCGCGTTGCTGTGGCTCTGGCGTAGGCTGGTGGCTGCAGCTCCGATTGGACCCCTAGCCTGGGAACCTCCATATGCCGCGGGAGCGGCCCAAGAAATAGCAACAACAACAACAACAAAAAAGACAAAAAAGACAAAAAAAAAAGAACTGAAACCACCATCAATCAACTGGACATTTACTGAACACTCCGTCCAAAATAACCTTTTTTTCCCTCAAGTGCACATGAAGAATTCATAAAGATAGACCATATCCTACATCATTAAGTAAACATTAACAAAATTAAAAGAAATGAAATCATGTTTTCTGACTGTGATAGAATTAAACTAGAAACCAAAAACAGAAAGGTGTTTATAAAATTTCTAAGTACTTATAAGTTAAATTACACACTTCTAAATAGTCCCTGGGTTAAGGAAGACATTTCAAGGAGAATTAGAAAATGTTTTGAAATGAACAAAAATGACAATGCAGTATATCAACCTTTGTGGGATACAGGTCTCAAATCAATAATCCAAGTCTCCACCTTAGGAAATGAGAAAAAAGAACAAAATAAATTTGAAGCAAGCAGAACTATAGACATAATAAAGAGCAGAAATCAATGAAACAGAAAAGGGAAGAATACAGAGAAAATTAAATACACAAGGTATATAGTTCTTTAAAAAGACTTTTTAAAATTGATACACCTCCAGCCAGACTAACAAAGAAATAGAGAAGACAAATTATCAGTATGAAGAATGAAAAGGTGATGTCACTGTAGACCCTGCAGATAATAAAGATGTTAAGGGAATACTATAAACAACTCCACATGCATAAATTTGACAGTTGGATGAAATGGACTTATTCCTCAAAAGTTACAAACTACGAAAACTCACCCAAGATGAAATGGATAAACTGAATAATCCTTTAACTATTAATGGAAATGAATTCATAGTTAAATCTTTCTGAAAAAGAAGTCTCCAGGCCCAGATGGTTTTACTGCTGAAGTCTACGAAACATTTAAAAAAGAAGTAACATCAACTCATACATCTCTTCCAGAAAATAGAAGAGAACACTTTCCAACCCTTCCTTAACATAATAAAGGGCAACTACAAAAAACCCTATGGTTAACCTTAAAGTTAACAGTAAAAGACTGAACACTTTCTAAGATCAGGAATAAGGCAAGAATGTCTGTTCTTACCACTCATACTCATCACCATACTGGAAATCCTAGCCAGAGTAATAAAAAAAGAAATCAAAGGCATTCAGATTAGGAAGGAAGAAATAAAAACTTTCTATTTGCAGATGGCATGTAGATTGCCAAGGAATCTCTAAAAATGCTCTAAGAAAAGTGAATTTATCAAGATTGGGATACAAGGTCAATACACAAAAATCAATTGTGTTTCTATATACTAACAATGAACAATTGGAAACCAAAATTAAAAAAAAAAAACAGCTTTTTTACAATCCCCTCCTTCAAATAAAATATTTAGGTATAACTATGTAAATTCTGCCCCCAGATAGGTCAACAAATTTAAAGCAATTTCAGTTGAAATCCTAGCAGACTTTTTCTTTTGTCTTTTTAGGGTCACACCTGAAGCATATGGATGTTCCCAGGCTGGGGGTCGAATTGGAACTGCAGCCACAGGCCTACGCCACAGCAACAGCAATGTGGAATCTGAGCTGTGTCTCCGACCTATACCACACCTCACAGCAACGAAGGATCCTTAACCATTGAGTGAGACCAGGGGTCGTACCCGCGTCCTCATGGATACTAGTCAGGTTCATTACTGCTCAGTCACAACGGGAACTCAAGAATTTTTTTTTATATAGACAATTTGCTTCTAAAATTCACATGGAAAGGCAAAGAAATTAGAAGAACCAAAAAAAGTTTTTAAAAAAGAAAACTGGAAGACTTACAGTATCCAATTTTAAGGCTTACTATAAAGCTACAGTAATCAAGAATGTGGTATTGGTGAAGAGAAAGACACCTATATCAAACAGAATGAAGAATACAAAAATAGACATATACACAAGTGCAAAGGCAGGTTTACGGAGAAAGGACAGTCTTCAACAAATGGAATTAAAATCATTAGACATTCATATGAAAAAATACGAACCCCAAACTAAACCTCACACCTTACACAAAAGGACCATAGAAATAAGTGAAAAATTTGAACTGTCAAGCTTTAAAACAGAGAAAATCTTTGTGCTTTGAGATTAGACAAAGAGTTCTTAGACCTGGCACCAAAACAACAATCCATAAAAGGAAAAATTGTTAAGTTGCACTTCACCAAAATTTAAAACTTTTGTTCTGCAAAAGACACTTTTAAGAGAATGAAAAGACAAGCTAGACTAGGGGAAAATATTTAAAAATCCACATCTGATGAAGGACTTATACCCCGAATACATAAAGAATTCTCAACATTCAATAGTGATTAAACAACTCAATTTAAAAATGGGTAAAAGAGGTCACCGAAGAGGAACTGTGGAAGGCAAAACACACAAAAAAGATGCTTAACATCATCAACCATTAGGGAAATGCAAATTTAAAACCATAGTGAGGTAACATCACACACTTATCAGGATGGCTGAAATAAAAAATATTGGCAGTTCCAAATACTGGCGAGAAATGACCTCCCACAGTGAATGCAAAATGGTAGAGCCACTCTGGAAGTTTGGTAGTTTTTATAAGTTAAACATAACCTTTACCATATGACTGAGGAAATTCCACTTCTAGGTATATATCTAGATAAATGAAAACTTATTTATGTTCATGTAAAAACCTATACACAAATATTTGTAGCAGTTTTATTCAAAATTGCCCCAAACTGGAAATAACCCAAATCTCCTTCAATGGGTGAATGTTAGACAAACTGTAGCACATCCATACAATGGAATACCACTTAGCCATACAAAACCACATGTGTGAATTTCAGAGACATTACATAGAAAGAAGCCAGTCTCCAGAGGTTACATCTCTTATGATTCTAAGTATGTAACACTCTGAAAAAGGCAAATCTATAGGGATGGAGAACAGATGGATGTTTACCAGAGGCTGGGGTGGGGCGAAGGTGTGACTACAAAAGTGCAGCACAGGGAAATCTGGAAGGTGATGGGATGGCTCTGTGTCTGGATCGTGGAGGTAGTTACACAAATGCGTTAAAATACATATAATGTTATATAGGAGAAAGTTAATTTTATGGTATGTTAATTAAAAATTTTTTAAAAATTGGAACACAATATATCCAAATAAATCTCTTTAAAAATGCTTTCAAAGAAATTTTCCATCTGGGTTTTCTCCAAATGGGTTTTTTCTGCTTCGTGGGGCTCTGTCACACCAGCCCTGGTATTTGTGGGTCTGTTTATTCATCTATAAAATGAGATCAGCCTAGAGCAGTGATTTTCCTTCTCCACCAACCTGAAAATGGTACCCCTGGGCAGGTCCTTTGTGGAAGCAGGACTGGGGCAGGTTTGAAGAGAAGGAGAATTTGGCCTCCACAGCAGTTGTGCTTTTGTCTGCTCTATATATTATTTCTCTGAAAAATCTCTGGACTAGAATAGCTGGTCCTGACCCAGAGCCTCAGGCTTCAGGAGTGTGTGTTGCGGGGGTGGCAGGGGGGAGGAGGGGGGGGGAGGGTTATGAGTGGGTGTTGAACAATCCTGGATTTCAGGGCCTACTGGTAGGGCCCACTCATTCACCCCTTTGGCACATGCCCCATTGGACCCCGGAGGTTAGTCAGACCAGGGTGTTGGCTCTCATGATCAGCAGTCTAAACGAGGCCCTTTGGAGGAAGCTGAATAGTGCTCCTTGTTCTAGGATTCCCAGGTGGCAGGTGGATTAAACACAATGGGAACTCTGAAAAGGCTTCGAGGTCTAGGCCTCCTCCGAGGCTGGGTCTGAAAGGGCTTAAACCATTTCTTTCCCACACAGCATAGTTTTTTGGAAGAGCACTTTGTAAGCAATAAAGAGCTGTGCATGGATGGGGGAAATGCCATCAAGGATGACTTGCTGACCCAGACCAGCAGGGCCAAAGCATTGTTCATGATGAGAGTAGCCGGTTACGTTGAGTGCCTACCATGTGCCAGGCACCCTGCTGAGGAATCGTTGTCTTCACAACCCTGTGGGAAAAGCACTGTCATTGCTTGAATGAGGAAACCAAGGCTCCAAGAGGCCCCAGATCACATGAGCAGGAGGTGACAAGGCTAGGTTCTGGTCTGCAGTTCCAGCCTTCTGAACCTGAGGCTCCATGTCAGGCCCACTCTCCACAAATGCCCCAAGATGGAGACTAATGCCACCTTTCATCAAAAGCTGGTGGGGGACTTTGCTATGTACATAAAAAAGAATTGTTTTTAAAACATTTTTTACAATGGAATGCTTTCTTTGAAAACCATCTTATGCATAAGTCCAATCTAGTAAATCAGAGTTGGGCCCCTGTGGTTGAAGGTGGAAGCAGGGTTGGCCCAGGGCCCCTGGAGTACCACCTGAAGGCTACTTATCCAGTAGGCTGGCACTTACTGTGAGAAGCACAGGAGGTGCCATGATGCTTAAGGCTGGCATGAGTTCGAAAGAATGAGGTGGGATTGTGGCAGACTCATTCCTGGGCTAGTTGGTTGGGGGAGAGCTGCAGGATTCCAGGCTTGCCCTGTGTACTGGTTGCTGGTCCATCTCCCTGGGCACCACCTGGCTCACCCTCTCCTCTGGTCAGCAGCCATGAGCTGTCACTCACAGGGTGGGAAACTTATCTACACCATCTTACAGTTATTAAGTTGAATCTTTAAAGATATGAATTATAAGGTTAAAAGCTGCAGCATCCTTCCTTTTTTCTCACCCTTATAAAAGGCATCATCTGGTTTTTCTATATCAATGAAAGCAGAATGTCCAAGTACAGATCTCGATGTGGGATCAATGGCAGATCTGTACCTCTGACCCCGGGGCAGGGGCTGGCAGGACGGCTCACAGTGGGATCATGAGGCGGACCTCCTTCTCGTAGATGTCAGGGATCACTCCCATAGGGGAGCTGACCATGTGCACAGTGTTCTTGCCAAACAGCTGGAACTCATAGTGGATGAGCTGCTCCCAAAAGCCATTGTTGGGCCGGATGATGGGCCGGCATGACTTGGTCCACGTGTGGGCATCCAGCAGGGACATGGCGTGGTACTTCATGAGGTAGGCAAGGCAGAGAGCAGCCGAGCGGCTCACGCCGGCAGCACAGTGCAATAGGGTGCGGCCCTGCTTCAGCTCCACACTGTGGATGTGGTCTGCGATGGGGTCAAAGAAGTCACAGAGACGCGACGTGGGTGTGTCAGCCACAGGCACCTGCATATAGTGGATGTCCTCGTATACGGTGTTTGCCACCTCCACTGAGACGTTGATAACTGTGGTGATGCGGTTGCTGGAGAGCATGAGCTTGTTGTTGGCGGCCACCCCGTTACTGATATACAGGCTGCTGGTGATCTGTGAGAGGCCACTGACTGAGGGCTGCCGGAACTGAACCGGGAAGGCACACGGGGATGCTGTCATCAGGCCGGTGGGTCAGCGGCCAGGGACACAGAGGCTGCATCTCCCTGCTAGGCCGTGTCCATGGAAAACTGCAAGAAGAGAGGAGACAAATGAGAAGTTCTGTTCCCCCAGCTTAATATGTGGCTGCCCGCTGTCAGGATGAGATGGAGCCCCTTAGCTTGGCCTTCAAGGCCCTTGCGGCCCAGCTTCTGCCACCTCTCCAGCCTCCTTGTAACCTTTCCCAAGTCCTGAGCCACTTGCAGTTCCATATGGACACTGGTCCTCTCTGGCCCAGGGCCTTTGCTGCTTTCAGCCCAGAACACCCTTTCCTTATAAGCCTGTCAGATTCTGCTCCATTCAGCAGAGAACTGTTGAGCATTGGGATCTTTTGTTTTGTTGTGTTTCATTTTTTGGGGCCAAGCCTGTGGCATGCAGAAGTTCCTGGCTAGGGATCAAACCCGCGCCACAGCAATGACAATGCTGGATCCTTAACCCACTGAACCACCAGGGAACTCCTTGAGCATTGGGATCTTAGCCAAGGGTCACTTTTTGGGAAAACCTCCTTGGACCATATCCCTCCGCAACACTTGATCAAATCCCAGCCCCAGGCCCTATGTACCCTCTTTCCTAACATTTCCTGAAGGTGTGGTTTTGCCATGATCTATGGGTGAGTTCTCTTGGGATACACTGTGTCTTTCTTCACTCCTACTATATCACCAATGCCAGGCTGCATGTCCCCATAAGTAGGTGCTTAAAAATATTTGCTGAATGAAGAAATGACTCCAACCACCACGACTCTGCCTCCTGAGGGCTTTTCTAGAATTTGGGGGAGGAGCTGACTGGGGGGATAAGGGTGATTTTTAGGCTCTTGCAGAGTAGGGCCAAAGGCTGCACAGACAACTCCTACCTGCCCATACCCCAGAGTCCAATGCAATAGGCTCACCCCAGGTAGGGAAGATGGGGGTAGTTTGTTCTAAAAGTCATGTGAGGGTAATTGAAAAGCCCCACTCCAATTCCACCCAGTTGGAAGTCTAAATGCTAAGGGATGTTCTGGAATCCTCATCATCTGAAAACCCAGGGACCAGAGGACTGAGGGCCCCCAAAACTAGTGCCCAGTGGACAACAGGAATAGGGGAGACTGCTGTTCATCTCTCGGGGACAAAAAGTGTGCAGAGGAGACACTGCTCTGGAAGGTGAGGGTAGTGATGGGAGCAAAGTCATCTTCATGCTAGTCAAGAAATATTTACCAGGCACATAACAGATGTTGGGGATACTGATATGTACAAGGCAGCCATGGCCCCCTCTCTCACACAGATCAAAGACTAGTGGGAGATGGGAGTTCTGGCTTTATTGCAGTGGGTTAAAGATCTGGCTTGTTTCTGCGGTGGCGGTTCAATCCCCTGCCCAGGTGGAATGGGTTAAGGATCCAGCACTGCTGCAGCTCTATTCAATCCCTGACCTGGAGACTTCTACATGCCGTGGGTGTGGCAAAACAACAACAAACAAACAAAACTACTGTGAGAGATAGACATTAAAAAGGCAAGGACAGGCACAACAGAGTTAGAAAACAGATAACAGTGCCTACCTTATAAAGACCTTCTGAGGCTTAAGTGAGGTAACCGAGATAAAGTGTTTTAACACAGGGCGTGGAACACAGTGAGCACTCCATAAATAACTATTGTTGCCGCTGTTAGGGAAGTTAAAATGCAGGGCATTCTGGTAAGGAAGAGTAAAGGGATTATTTCAGGCTGGGGCTACAGAGTCACAAAGATCGCCTGAAGAAACATAAAGATCCGAAGAACCTTTAGCGTGAGGGGGGAGGGGCGGGGAGAAACCGCGACCTGGCAGCAGCTGTTTCATCGTTTTACAGCCTACGAAGCCTTTGGGTCCATCTCCAAACAAACAAACAAACAGACAAACAAGCAAAAAAACAATGGACCGGTGCCTGGAGTTAATATCTCCATTTTACGCATTGGGTTTAAAACCGTGGAACAAAGTCCACCGGTTGAAGGGAGAAAGGCGCCACTTCCAGGGGTGAGTCAGGTAGCTTTCCTGGGGAGTTGGCTTTGGAATGGGCTTCTTCGCCCGCTCGGTGTCAAGATATCGATGTATTACCTCTCTCTCGCGAGCGGAGGTCAGGTCCCTTCAGAAAGCAACCTTGGGCGAGAGCCTCTGGGTGAGAGAAGACTGATCGCGAATCAGGAGCCACAATCCCCGCCCGGCTGCGCCCCGGTTGCCATAGCAACGATCCTTGTCAGGGGGAGGAATGGGCCGTACTGGGTCTTTGGAAAAATCCCGGCCTCGTCTCCCCTTCCGGACTCACGCGGTTACCCACCTAGCGATCACGCGACGACCATAGCAGTCCTAGCCGAGAACTAGGGTCTGCTCAGCTCACTGTAGCTTACTCTAGCGCTCCCAGCCCGTCTCCAAGGCAACGCGCCGGGCCGCATCACGGCAGCCGCCGAGGGACAATCGTGCAGCGTCCGCAGTCTTCCGAGTTCCGCGCGCATAGCCCACCCTCTGCCCTCCCCTCGGTCCCGCCCGTCTCCCGAGCAACATGCTTTGCTCAGCGCACTGCGTCTGCGCGGGAGTTCACTCCGCGTCTGCGCTCTCTCACACAGCATGGATTCTGACCGGCCTGCTCTTCCCGGCTCGCCCTATAAGGTGGAAGACGAGAATCTAGCAGTTAGTCAGCAGCCCAGGCCCTCGGTCACATGGAACCTAGGCTCTCCCAGTGCCTATGCGGCCGCTGCCCAGGTGACCACCAGTTCTGGCACCAGCCCGGTCTCGGCCTTCTTCTGGCGCAGTAGGCTGGGCAGCCACCCGGAGATTCACCTGGGGTCCCAGCCAAAGATCTGCTTCCTGCGGCCGCGGACTGCGCGGCCGCCTGTGCTTTTCAGGTGCGGCTCGGGTGCCCAGAGAATTCGTCAGAGCCCGGGGCCCCCGCTCCCTCAGCCTGCCGCTGGGACCTTAGCGCCGGTTCTCTAGAGCCTCAGAGAGTTCTTCAGAGCTCAGCCCTTTCTTAGACCCCAGGAGAGGCTGAATTTCCCAGCCGAGATCTTCGTCCGCCCAGGAGCCCGAACACCCTCAGCCCAGGAGAGGGTGGAATTCCCACCTCCAACCCAGAGAACTGCGAAATCGCCCCGGGCCGGCACTTTGTCTTCCAGGCTTGACGTGTAACCCGAGGGTCCCTAGCCCCCTCTGTCCAAGTTTGACCTTCCTTAGAGCCCGGCAAGGCCCAGGTCCCCTCAGACCTGAAAATTGCCTCCTCGGCCCCTACTTTCCCCAGAGGCCCTGGTAAGGCCCCATTCTCTCAGCCCCAATCCCCACAGACCCCAATTTCCCCTCCCCCTTCCACTTCACAGCCTCCTTATAGCATCCTCCAGGCTCTCAGAGGCCTTACTTTGGAAAACAATTCGGTAAATTCAGTGCACCACTATTTGGTTGAAGTGTTTTGTGTATCTTTAAGTATTTTAGGTCTTTTTTTTTTTTTCTAACAATTTGGGGGACTTTTGTATGTGAGCATCTTTATCTCTAAACTTTTTCATCACCTTTGTCTGTCTTTGCTGTCAGCAGACTACATCTCTGTCCTTGCTATCAGTAGAAAATGTAAATGGGAGATGAGGGGTGGTTGTTCCAGTTTGTAAATGTAAAAACATTCATAAAGCCACGATTCCAAACTGGCTGAAAATGAATTAAGAAGGTAGTTTCTGTTGTGGCCAGTGGGTTAAGAACCGGACTAGTATCCATGAGGATTCGGGATTGATCCCTGGCTTCACTCAGTGGGTTAAGGATCCCGAGTTACCACAAGCTGTGACATAGGTCACAGATGGGCTCTGATCTGGTCTGTGGCTGTGGCGTAGGCTGGCAGCTATGGCTACAATTTGACCCCCAGCCTGGGAACTTCTGTATGTCATAGGTGCAGCCCTAAAAAGACCCCCCCCCCCAAAAAAAAGAATTAAGAAAAAAATGTTTAATCCTTCAAAATGCTTGATCCTTTAAAATTGTCCTTTTTTTCTATCCTATCAAAATAGTATACACTCATAGAAAAATCAGACAAGCAAAATGAAAGGCTAGAGACAATGACTATTAGCATTTTGGTATATATTGTTCCAGATCCATTCTTATATATGTACTACAACATGCTTACACATTTTGGGGGGGGGGGTGTGGGGGAATGTCATGAAAGTTTTACTATTCTGTAATCTTTTGTTGCCCACCCAATACACTGTGGGTGTCTGTTTTATTCATAACTGCATAGTATTTTATTGTATAACCTAACCACAGTTTATTCTTTTGCTTCACTATTGTACATTTAGATAATTTCTAACTTTTAGAAAGAAAATATTAGTAATTATTTTTAAGTGGGCAAAAATATTTAAAGGTATGTAGTTGCAAAACCACTTCATGGTGTCACCAAATTATCAAACAGTGAAAACTCAGTACCTAGTATTGTCCATTTTTGACCATTTCCTCATTTTGACCAAATTGTTATCTCTAGTTTTGCCTGGAGCGCTTGGCTCCATTCCGACATACTCCTTTCATCCCATTTCAACCTCACACCCTCCAGAGTCTCCTCAAATCTTTGTTTACCCCAAACTTCCCTTACTTTTTTGACTTTTCCCAAAACTTTTCCCTTAGATTTCCGCTGTTAACTAAACTGACCTCTGTCCAAACTCTTTCTTTTTTTTTTCCCTTTCACCTCTCCCGTCCGGATCCCCCTTAGACTTAGGTTTGAGCAGTACCCTCCCCCGACTAAACCCCTGTCAAGTTCATCCCTCTGACCTTGCTTCTTTCCTCTAAGACCTTTGCCTCACATTTCTTCCTGCATTTTCTTAAGATGACTGCTCCTGTGGACAGTTCTGTGTCCCTGGTGACACTTCTCTTGTGGATTACCCTGGCCTATCTACATCCTTCTTGGTATGGTTTTTCCTCTTAGCATCCAAGAAACATCCCTTTAGTGCACATTTTCCACAGGAAGAAACCTAGGCCTACTCCTTGCTCACCCATGACAGGGCTGAGTCTCTCTCAAAAAACCTGGGGAAACCTCACTTTCTACTTCAGGATCCCCCAAAATAAGGCCCTGTTCTGGCTCTGGCCCCAGCCATCAAGCATGTACCACCTTCTCCTACCCTCTCCAGCTTAATGAATTCCAGTGAAGCAGCGGTGAAAAAATTTTTACCCAAGAGCCACTTATCTCGGGTGATTATTCGTGACAACCTCAGTGCACAACGAATCTATGAGATGGAGGTAAAGTCATCACAAGCTTTTGCATTAGAGAGTGTTAGTGGCTTGACCCATGTTCATTTCACTCTCCCCAAAATCCTGGGGGAAGAGCACAGATCTTAGAGGTGATAGGGAGCCATCAAGTTGCTCTAATACAAGCACATTTTACAGGGGAGGCAATTGGGACTCAAGGTTACTGATTTGCCCAAGGTGTCATGGCTGTCCCTGGGCTGAGGGAGCCAAGGAGAAGCACTCTGTGTCCCTTGGCTCTTATGGCATTCCCCCTGCCCCAAAGCACATTGCCTTTCTATTGAGGGAATCCCCAAATGGATTCCTATTATCTCACATAAAAAGAAGTCTTGGATCCTAGAACTTGAAGTGGCATCAACACAACCTAGCCATTTTTTTCTTCAGGGACTGTTTCCCACTTTCCACATGAGAACTGAAGCTCTTCTACTTTTTGATTAATGGATGAGAAGGGTTAGACTTGCTTACCCAAAAGCCCTCCAGAGAAGAGGGAAACCATAGCACCAACCCTGATTGATTAATTCATTAAGTGTATCTTTAGAGCCTGCTTGGGACAGGCACTATTTGGGGCACCAGGAAGAGGCTAGTGAACACAGTGGACTCTGAGAATGTACTCATTTCTTCCAGCATAGCAGGCAGCCCAAAGTTGAGCTGTCGCCCCCTTCTTGACTCATTTGAGCCTCCCTCCATGTTCCAGGATGAAATTTTTTCACAATTTTTTTTTTAATCTTTTTGCCTTTTCTAGGGCCACTCCTGCAGCATGTGGAGGTTCCCAGGCTAGGGGTCTAATCGGAGCTGTAGCTGTCAGCCTACACCAGAGCCACAGCAACGCAGGATCCAAGCCGCGTCTGCGACTTACACCACAGCTCATGGCAATGCTGGATCCTTAACCCACTGAGCAAGGCCAGGAATCGAGCCCACAACCTCATGGTTCCTAGTCAGATTTGTTAACCACTGCACCACAGTGGGAACTCTTTTTTTTTTTTTTTTACAATTTTTTTTTTTTTTTTGTCTTTTTAGGGCCACATCCACAGCATATGGAGGTTCCCAGGCTAGGGGTCGAATCAGACCCGTAGCTGCTGGCCAGCAATCCAGGATTCGAGCTGTGTCTGTGACCTACACCGCAACTCATGGCAATGCCAGATCCTTAACCCACTGAGCAAGGCCAGGGATCGAACCTGCATCCTCATGAATGCTAGTCAGATTTGTTTCTACTGAGCCACAACAGGAAATCCCCCAGGACCAAATCTTGATGGGCCTATGGGATTCTGACTTTGAAAACAGTGGGAAAGTCATACAAGATGGTGCCAGATCCACTTAAGTGTCACTTAATGACGACTAGAGCCCTGGGTGTTTTTTCCTCTGCTAAACTTCCAGTGGGGTGGTGTAGTAGAAATAGGGTGGCCTTGAACATGGGCAGGCCAGCTTTGTGTGAACTTGGGGAATTGCTTTTCCTCTAGGATTCTTTTTCTTACTTTTAAAATAGGATCTATTAGGATCCTCTCACTTGTAGGTGACACAAACTGAACTTGAACCAGTTCAAGCAAAATTTGAACTAAAAAGTTGGGTCATGGCCCCATCCATGCTCCAATCACTGTGGTCAGGTAGTGTGGGATACTCTGACTGGCCCAGGATGGGTTGAGGGCCAACAAGTGGGTTTGGGGATATTGTATCTCTGGTAAATGGGGTGAGGATCTGTGAGGTACAACTGGAAACTCCCGAGCTGGCTTTATGTGTGCCATCCTCCAGCCATCCAGAGATCTCTTTTGAAGTCTGTATTGGGTCCTTACATGTTTTAAGTACAAAAGGTCCATTATGTATTATGTTCAGGAAACTGAGGCTGAGAGAGACATAGCAACTTCACTAAGGTCATACAACGTCTTATTGTGGAGTCGCAAACCCAGGTCTGACTGATGGTGCAGGACCTTCTCCCTTAAGGACAGAGACTGTCTTTTCTGTGTTTGTAGACCCAGTGACTTGCTGAGGGCCCAGCTTGTAGGAACTTGGTGGATTTGAGAGGCCTGAGTGGCAGCATGATTGTGTTTCTCCCTCCAAAGTGCTCCATTAGTGGAAGAGGCAGCTTTGGCTAGGTTCTGATTTCTCAGGGCCTCCAGGAAGGCAGCTAAGATCTAGTGTCCTGGGAATCCTCTGAACAATGCTCTGAGAACCGTGGATGATGGCTAGTGTCTCTTCATCTATGGCCACAGTTCTCAACCTGAATGGCTTTCCCCCTCAGGAGTTTTGGCAATGTCTGGAATCATTTTTAGTAGCATGAGTGACAGTGGGGTGGTGCTACTGGCATTTAGAAGCTGGAGGTCAGCCCCCAACCACAAAGAATTCCCTGACCCCAAAATATTAGTATTGCCAAGGTCAAAAGACCTTGATCCATGGTAAAAGTGAAATCACTTTCTGCCCTGGTTAGAAATATCTGGGCATGTGTTCCATCTTCCTGACTACATTGTCCTTACTAAAGACCTGAGGCTGATTGTCCTTAGTATCTTCTCCCCAGCTAACTCATTGGAATAAGTAAATGAATAAGACAAAGGACGTGCCTTCCCAAAGCTTATAGTCTTGTTGGGGACAGGACAGAAAAGAGAGAAGAAATAAGCAAAGTTCAGTGTGATGTAGGGAGTGTTCCCAACTATATGTGGGATCCACAAAGTGAGTGACAGGGACCGGCTGATAGGAGTTAAGGAAGGGGGTGAGCAAGATGCACCCTTTCTCCTCCTCCCACACCCCCTCCTCTTTCTGACCAGTCTTCAGATAGAGACGTTAAGGTGAAAATCAGGCTCTGAGGCTGCAGACTGTCAGAAGGTACCATAGACACTATCTAGCTTGATGCCTACGCTTTACAAATAGGGAAACCAAGGCCCCCTGTGAGCCGAGATACTTACGAAATATTGGGTCCAGCTGGTCCCTTCTCCAACCTTATATCAGCAGCACAGATGCCTCTCTTACTGTGAAGTAGCCTCTTCATCCTAACATCACCTCTGTTTTTTGTAAGATAAGAGCTTCTGACAAGACCAAGAAAAAGATGGGCCACTTGTATGACCACTTGAAAAAAAAATTCATGACTGACCAGCTCAGAAAGCTGGGGCGCTGGAGACGGGAATCCATGAATATTCGGCAGTACCTGGATAGCATCCGGATGTACAAGGTCGAGTTAAAAACCCAGCTGAAGAAGAGCAGACGGCCACCCTAGTCAAGAAAGAGTGACCCACCTCAAGGCCATGACAGCACAGGGCTGACAGGAGAAGAGCTGGGAAGCAGCCAGTCTACACCATCATAGAAAAGCAATAAACCAAGACCAGTGGACAGTGGAGCACAAAACCCCTCAACAATTCTAATATTTCTTGCTCCATCCCATCCCCTCTTTTCTGGTGAGAGTCCTGTAGCTGCCCAACTAGAAAAGGGTGAATTAAGCCAGCTTCCAATGTTAAAGCATAGAATGCCCTTTGGTCCCCACGTGTCTGAGACCTTTGATGGGAAGGGCTCAGTAATGCCTTTGCCTGGCATTCCAGTGGTGAGGAGTCAGGGTGGGGCATCAGGTAGACCTGAGATAAGGGCTATTTCCGCCATCCTTAGCTGTGTGACTTGGTAACGTCTCTGAGCCTCTATTTCCTTATCTGAAAGAATGGGGTAGTAGTGAGGGAACCTGCCTCCAGGAACTAGTATGAGGATGTGAGTGCATGGCCGAGGGCCCACACTCAGTGGCTCTCATCACGATGCCTCTGGTTAGCTTCAGTCTTGCCTGCCCTCACGCCTACCCTGACCTGCCTGCTGTCCCAACTACACCCGACGGTCCCCACATTGTGTCTTTACTTGCGCAGCCCCATCACCTAGAGTGCCGCTTCAGCCCCCCATGGGCTTTGGGAAGCTCTCTTCATCTTTCAAGGCTTATCTCCATGCCATTCCTTTCCCACTCCCTGAGATTCTCTGATCCTCTGCCTCCTGCCTGCCCCACCCCTCTCCCCGCCCTGCCTAAGCCTCGTGGGTTTCCCCTCCTCTGAACTTGGCTGACCTCTGGTGGCTTTGCTCTGCCTTCTGTGGTAGATGTTTGGGCATTTGTCCCAACCCTTGATGAGACTGTACAGTGTTTGAGGGCAGGGGCCAAGGATCCTCCAAGATTCATTTCAGGCCTCTTCCATGCCACTCTCTGTTCTGCCCCCTCCCCCCCAGACCCGGTAGAAAAGGCTACTCTTTTCTGTGCCGACCTGTCTGTCCATACTGAGCCTGTGGTTGGCCATTTCTTGTTTGCTTGCTGTCTTCCTGACCACATCGTGAATGTCTTGCTGGTAAGAGTGCTGACTTGTTCATCCCTTGTAACCACAATGCTTAGTAACTAGAGTGGTCACTCGATGTTTTTTGCATAAATGACTATCTTATTTGTTCTTGTATTGCAGCTTTAGCACATTGCACAGAATAAGGGCCTGGTGCATGTTTTTTTTTAAGTTAACCAAGTTCCCTCATTTTACAGATGAGGAAACTGAGGCCCAGAGTGGTGACCTGACTTGCCCAAGGTTATACAGCAAGTTAATGGCAGAGAACTAGAAGCAGGTTTCCCAACTGCCGTGGAGTGGTCATTCCACATCACCACCGCAGCTGCTAGGTAAGGACCTCGGTCCTCTCGGTGGCTTTCAGAAGTCCTCTTTGCTCATCCTCATTCACCCTTCCAGCGTTGCTGCCTAGTCATTTCCTTTCAGCTGGATCTCAGTGAGCCCCCAACCCAGGGGTCCAGGGCAGAGGTGGGGAGCCAGAAGCTCATGATGCTTCTGTTTTCCTCCTTCAGGGTCTTCCTTTGAGAACTGGAGCATATGCTGCTTTTCAGTGGGAGCCAAACAGTCTTTTTCTAGGTTCTTGTCTGTTTTCTTGGCTGAGTGAAACTGCTTAGAATAATTGATTTAAAATATTTAAATTTTATTGTACAAGCAATACGACCACATTTGCACCCCTCCCCCCCAAAAAAAACACCCTAAAAAAGTTCAACTGCTTCTAGCATTTGGATGTGGTTTTTTTTTTTTTGGTCTTTTTTTGCCTTTTTGCTATTTCTTGGCCGCTCCCGCGGCACATGGAGGTTCCCAGGCTAGGGGTCTAATCGGAGCTGTAGCCACTGGCCTATGCCAGAGCCACAGCAACATGGGATCCGAGCCGAGTCTGCAACCTACACCATAGCTCACGGCAACGCCGGATCGTTAACCCACTGAGCAAGGGCAGGGACTGAACCCGCAACCTCATGGTTCCTAGTCGGATTCGTTAACCACTGCGCCACGACAGGAACTCCTGGATGTGTTTCTTATATTTGGTATATTTGTTTCAACAGTCTTTTTCCTTAGCACTGTACCTAAAAAGGGGAAAGAAAGGCTTTGGGGATTGTGCCATCTTCAGAGGGCCCACACAGCAGTCCCAGCACCTCTTTTTCCAAATTGTCCTCAACTCTTCACTTCCTAGCTCTTAACCTGATGCAGCCTCTCTGAGAATCACCCCAATCTAGCCTCCAGCCACATATACCCTTCTCCCCTGGATGAGGGTCTTTGCATTCTCATGCTGAGGCACAATGGACTGGGAGACTCCTGGGAGTCAGGTGGGTGGGGAAGATTAAGAATCCTGTCTAAGGTTGGACAGCTTGTAAGTGACAAAGCCCACCTCAGGCCTGTCTCCCTCTAAAGACCATCTCCTAACCTCTGTGAGATAAGCGCCCAATCTTTATTGGTGCAGTTGGAAGTAGAGGCTGGGGACTTAGAGCCCTCAGGAGCATGAGCTCACAGATGGTGCTGTGGAGCCATAGCTGCAACATCAGTTACTCAAGGTCAGCTCTTTAACAGAGAGCTGGACTAAACTCCTGGTCCCTCTTCTACCAGGTGACTGAGGAGAACTTGTCACCCATTCTGGGATGGATTGGGTGTTAGGGGGAGTTAGGCTATGTTAGGGACATATGGACGACGAGGCAGGTGCCCACCAAGGAAGTGGGTGAACAGGACATGGGAGTCCTGACCATTGCCTTTGAAAAGATGTTTTCAGTTTCATCCTCAGGAAATATTTGTGGAATATCCTCTGTGTCTGAAGAATAGTGCTAATGGCAGGGGACAATGCTGATGGCAGTTAAATGATACTCTTTTAATGGGATCAAGTGTGTCTGAGAAGACCTTTAATTCTTGCTGAAGGCACACTTCTTTTCCTCCTCCCCATCACCAGATGCATATCGCTCCTTTAGGGTACTTGGAAAACCTGGCCAATTTAAAAAATTGCTGGTGCACAGTGGACCTTGTTCCTTGCCTCTCCAGAATTTCTCCATGACCTGGAGTAGAAGGAGGGAACTTCTGGGGTTTTGGGGGGCTTTTTTTTTTTGGCTGCCCCTGTGGCTGGATCATTAACTCTTCTACCTACCCATCCACTCACCTATCCATCTGTCCAACATAGAGGTGGAGGAACTGGTATTTTTTTGTTTGCTATGACACCTCTCACTTTACCTGATCAGTGTGGGGAAGTGAGGTGACCTGCTGACCAGGAGTGCCTCTGCCCTGACTCACTCTGACCTTGGGCAAGTCACCTGTCTGCTTTGAGAGTTTGGGGAGCTGGAACAACCTCAGAGCTGCCTCGTGCGGGGTGCTTCTATTTCGCTGGCAGATAGCAGAGGCAGGGAGTGGGGAATTGACTTGCCAAGGTCAGATAAGGAATGGGTGGATTTGGGACTGGATCCCAGGGTGCTGCCACTTTGTAAAGTGGGGGTGGGAATCTGGCTCCCCTCGCCTCCTGGGGTTTTAGGGAGGATCCCATGAGGTAAGTGGTGGGAAAACGCTTTGAGAAGTGAGGTCACCAGGGCAGAATGTCCCAGCCGTGTAACCAAGGCTGGGCCACAGTGACCACAAGGGGTCAGCAGATGCTTGCACGCCCAGCTGGATCTGCTTGTGCCTCCAGCTGGATCTGTGTGCCAGGATCTGGGAGGGAGGCCAAATCACTTCATTCCTGAGGACCCCTATTACAAACAAGAGGATGACAACGGATGCTTCCCAGCGCAGCCCCTTGGTGGGGCAAGAAGTGTTACCTGGGTATTACAGTTCAGGGCCTGGCCCAACTGCTGACTTGGGAGCTCTGCAGGACTCTGAGGGCTGAGGGGGCCAAGCCAGAAGCGAGCCTTGACCTGGATCCCGGCCTCCCACAGTAACCTTTCTCTGGGCTTCAGCTCTCCTACCTCCAACTGTTTTTTGTTTGTTTGTTTTTTGAGTGGAGGATAGTACATGTGCTGGTGACAGATCTCTGCACTTCTTTCCATTCTCAAGCCTGAGATGCAGCACAGACCTTTACACACATGATGCTCCATACATATCTGTTGAGTGGATGGGAGCAACTCCTGCTATGAGCAAAGCCAGAAAAATCCAGGTCAGCTTGTGGCCACAGATTCAAAAGTAGATGCTGGTTTATGTCTCATTTTACCCAGGAAAAGAGAGGCAAAAGCTAAGAGGGAGGCAGGGCAGCACGGAGCACAATTTGGAAGGAAGGCCTCAGTTCAAATCCCAAGTCGACTGCTTTCTGGCTCTATGTCCCTTAGCAAGTGCCTTGTAAAATGAATCAGTATGTTTCCTCTGCTATTATGCAGCTAGGTCTGGCTTACCTCTGGCCCCTTTGCTGAATGAGATATCTGGCTGGAAGCTGTGTGTGGGGCAGATCACACATAGCAGAGTCAGGAGGGCTCTATTTTGTGGTCCCAATATCCACTCTGCAAGCCCTTGCTGACCTCAGATATTTAATTCATTTTCTCTAGAGAAGAGACACATTGTTTTCTGCCTGGGAGAAATGTTACCTGCACTTTGCAAACTTCAGTGAAGAGAGAGGTAGGACAGTGGGTTGGAGCAGCTATCCCCCCACCCCTCCCCCAGGGTGTATGTGAGGCTATGTTTATTATATACTGAGCAGACACAAAAGGATGTCATAAAACATGTGGAAGGCATACGAAAATACAAGACACCATGGGCTCGCCAACCAGTTTGAAGAATAAAATCCCCCATTTTGTTCCCCCTCCTACTCTCTGCCATAACCTGTTGACTTTGAGCCTAAAGCCTCCCTGGGTTCTTTCAAGCCAACTGGCTCCCACCTCCTCTTTAGTTGGCTAAGAGAATGTTCTCAGCCACTGCTTCCACCTGTTTTGCTCATCAAGTGCTCTCTCCTTCTTCCCATATTCTAAGCACTTGTTGAAATTTCTCATTCATCAGTGATCCATCTTTTTTAAAAATTGAAACACCCCCAACATGGTGTTTTTAAGCCCTCTTAACTGTTCTCTTTGTCTCCATGGCCTCTGCCACCCTCTAAATGATTTTTTTCCCCCCTGCCTTCTTTTATTAGAATGTAAACTTCAGGATGGCAGAAATTTTAGTCAGATTTCTTTCACTGCTCTATCATCATGATAAATACCATGAGATATTTATCAGGGCCTAGAAGAAGATTTGGCATATGATATGAATTCAATGAACATTTGTTAAATAAAATCTTTTTTTACTTCTCTTTGCTGTCAAATGCTTAGTACTATTTGAGATATTTATTTATTTATTTTGCCTTTTCTAGGGCTGCTTCCCGCAGCATATGGAGATTCCCAGGCTAGGAGTCCAGTCGGAGCTGTAGACGCCAGCCTGTGCCAGAGCCACAGCAACGTGGGATCCGAGTCGAGTCTATGACCTGCACCACAGCTCACGGCAACGCTGGATCCCTAACCCACTGAGCAAGGCCAGGGATGGAACCCACAACCTCATGGTTCCTAGTTGGATTCGTTAACCACTGCACCACAACAGGAACTCCCCTATTTGAGATTTTTATACTTTTGTTTCAGTAGGGTCTCTTTGGGTCTCAAGAAAGATGGGAGGCAAACATGGGTGCTTGTCAAATACCCTGAATGAAAAGTCTCAAAGTCAGTGGTTCTTAATGTAGACGGATCACGGACCCCTTTAAGATTATGATGAAACCTATGGAACACACAAATTGGCACTTACATTTAAATTTACATGTAATTTATGAAGATCATAAACTCCATCCTAAGGACCTGCTCTCCTAGAACATTTCTGGAAAGATATGTGGAAACTATCCACATACTGCTCCAGAGAGGAGGAAGAGGGGAGTTCTTTCATTATACACCTTATATACCTCAGTTCTAAATAATGCATGTATTATAATTTTAAAGTTTTAGAAGCCAGTTAAATATTTTAAAGGAACTTTTGTTTTCACCCCTTGGCGTGATCACAGAATCACAGGGAGGTCAGTGTACTTAGCTTTAGGATAATAGGCAGCAGTGGGAGCTGTGGCTAAATGGAACTTGCATACCCCACACAAGATGCTTAAATTCACAGCATGAAAAACATGGTGTTGACAAGACTGCTCAGGTCTCTGTTTAATTTGTTTCGTCAAACATTTCACAGAACACCCTCTAGTTAAATAACTAGGGAATATATACTGAGCACCTACCATGCCAAATGAGCTTGACATACATGATTTTTTTTACTCTCAACCTGGAGGTAGGGATTATTATCCTCATTTTACTGATGAGTAAGAGGAAGCTCAGTGAGGTGACTGAAGGTCCGGCAGCTAGGGTGTGATAGAGCTGGGATTTCCCTAGTGGCTCTGACTCTCAAAGCCCAAGATTTTCCCTCCATATCACTGTCCATCAAAATGTGGTCCACAATCCACCCACATTAGACATCCCTGGGGAACTCATTAAAATGCATGCTCCTGGATTCCCCCTCAGACCTTTTGTTTGACTCAGAATCCCAGGGAGACAGGGCTGGAAAAAACTGAATTTCTAATAACCTTCCCTGGGGTGATTTGAAACAATTATTAGTTTTGAATAGGTGAAACCGACACCCAGTTAAAACATTCAAGAGGTTCAAATGGTATAAATGAAAAGCAAGCCCCAGCTGAATTCCCCACTTGCACATTTCTCCTCTACCCACTTCCCCCCTCCAAATCGCTTTCCCTTGAATCAGCACATTCAAGTTTGAGGACCATCTTTGGTATATGGGACATACCAAGATGGGCAGGTCTCTGCACTCCAGAACTTACAAAAATCTGCAGCTGAAACAACCATTCGGGGGCGGAAGCCCAATACCCATCCTTTCAGCCTGCATTTCCTAGTATTCGTGGTAACAATCGACCTTCCCTTTAGGATAGATTCTTTAAAATCAGTGATGTTTAACCTTTCTGGGAACACAGATCCCACTGGGACTCTCATGAAAACTAGGGACCTTCTCCCGGGAAAAATGCAAACAGGTAAAACTCCACAGAAGTTTTACAGGCCGCCAGCCGAGATTAAGTCAGGATGTCCAGGAGCTCCAAGTTAAGAACTTCGCTTTTAGATGTGTTCCTTTGTACTAAGAAGCTCCGCTTAACTAAACTCTTTCTATATTCCTTTAGAGAGCCTGAACCATGTTGCCACTTGCAGCGAAGTGTCCTGGATGAAGCCGAGGCCAGCTGACCCAGGAGGTGGAGGCGTGGTGACTTCGGGCCTCTGAGCCTGGTGGCAGCGGGAAGGACCCACAGACAGGTGATGGACCCCTTGGGGGGCGTTGGGCGTCCTCCCCAGCTTTTAACGTCACTCGGCTGGGTCCCTGTGCTTCGGGAGCATTCTCTGGGTTTCGGGGAGCGCCGGCGCGGGGCAGCGGGCAGAGCTGCGCTGGGAGCCGGCTCCGCATTCATCATTGTTCGCCCAGCGCCTGGCACCGGTTGGGGCGCAGGCAGGAATGGTGGTCTAAAGCGCGCCATCCCTTCCGCGGCGCTCGCTCGCTCGTCAAGATCTCGCCCACGAGTATTTCTAGGGCGTCTTCCAAGGGCTAGACCCGGATCCGGGAGCTGGCGACGCAAGCGAGGGTCGAGGTCCAAGTTCAGTCCCTCGCGCGCAGAGGGGAACGAGAGCTAGCGGGCGCAGGCGGCACCAGGTGCACCTGCCGGGAGGGACGCGAGCGCGCCCCCGACGCGCTCTCGCGACAGCGCCCCCGGCCCCGCCCCAAGCCTCCACCCCTCGCTTCTCCCCCCCCTCCCCCGCGCCCCCGACTCGGCCGCGCTCGGGTCTGCGGGCTCTATGGGGAAAGCGGCCGCTCTGTGCCGAGGCGGCGGCTTCAGCGGCCGCTCCCGCGGGCTCTCCTCTCTCTTCACGGTTGTCCCCTGCCTGTCCTGCCACACGGCGGCGCCGAACATGAGCGCTTCCACGCCCGGCCCCGGGCCGGAGCCCAAGCCTCAGCCCCAGCTAGTGCCCCGGCCCAGGCGGGAGCTGATGTCAGAACAGGTGTCGGAGCCAGTTTCTGAGCGGATGCCAAGATCGGAGCCTGAGTCCAAGATGTCTGTACCGAGGCCAGGGTTCAAACAGGAATTAGAACTGCTGCCCGGGTTGGGGACAGGATCAGGGCCCGGGCCAGAGTTGGGCTCAAGCCCAGGGGCTGGGCCCTTCACCAAGACCCCATCCGAGCAGGTGCCGGCACTGGGGCCAGTATCGGGGAGCGTGCCCTTGAACAAACTCGAGTCAGGGTTGTTGCCGGCATCAAAGCCCCCACGACCAGGACAGACGAAGACAAATCTTGGGGCTCCAATGCCAGGGAGTGGCACAACTTCCACTGTCCCGGTGGTCTTACTACCTCTGGACAGCTTCAAAGGCTGGCTTCTCAAGTGGACCAACTACCTGAAGGGCTACCAGCGCCGTTGGTTCGTGCTCGGCAATGGCCTCCTCTCTTACTACAGGTATGGAAGTGTCAGGGTATGGAGTCTGAGTTTGGAGGGTTATGATGCTGCAGTGATGGGGACAGAGGGCATCCATGGTTAGAGGACACCACCGGTAGCCTAGGGACGTTTGGGAACACATAGTCTAGTAGGAGAAATAATACCTCTGACCAACCTTCAAGGGCTGGGGCCCTGACATCTGACAGGGGAGTTCCCTGTGGATGTGACCTCTGGCAAGCTTGAGTCTAGGGAGTGAGCAGGGAGGTTGGAGTGAGGGAGTGATTTGAGGCCTCAGGACCCCTCTGGTTTTGGTAATTGTGGGACCTGGGCCAACTAACCAGAGTCAGCCCCTCAAGTCCTTGATTCAGGAGGTAAGATTGTTGTATTAGAACTGAGGGGGATAGTAACCTTGTCATCCCTTGGGTCCCACTCGTGGAGGCTCCAGTTCCCTCCTCAGTTGGTCAGACTATTTCTCGATTTTCCTGATGCCTGCTGGTTGCTGGCTTTAGGTTGGGCACAGCAGTCTCACAGATGTATCAGACATAGTTCCTGCCCTCAGGAGCCCATTTTGGTATTCTATGGAGAACCAGGAAGCCCCCCACCCTGGCCTTTCTTATTCTAGAAGCAGTGTGGGATTAAAAATTGAAGTCCAGTGGTGAGATAGCTAACACTGTATTCCCCTGAGATTGACTGAAAGGGGGAAAGATACTAAAGGCTGCCTTGGTGTGTTTCCTGGGTGTGGTTGGTTTAAACTTTGAGATCTCAGATCACTTTGTTCCTTTGATTCCCAAACCTAAGCAAGCATCAGAATTCCCTAAAGGGCTTGTGGAAACTTCAAGTGTTCAGCCACCCTGCCGAGTTTCTTCTGTGGTGAGTCTAGGAGGGACCTGAGATTCAGCATTTCTAATAAGTTCCCAGGTGATGCTGTTCTGGGCTGCAGTCTGAGAAGCAGGGCTCCATTGTCATTGCAAGCAGGAGGGCCCTGCCTTGCTCTTTGCAAACTCAGGTCACCTTGCTCTCTTCACTCAGTTGGACAGTATTCCTTCAGGTCACCCACCAGAGCACTTATATGGTCCTTCCTAGCCTTTTTGGAACACGGCTTCTAGAGGATGGTTGAGTCGGTGATGTCCCTGAGAATTTGGGAGCTCCACTGAACTTAAATGGTAGTTCCCACTCAAAGCAGGGTCACTGTCATTGATTCCTGGCAAGAGAGAAAGCTGACCTGTGTTTCTAATGTGTCCATCTCATGTGGTGTCTTGTTGCCCCTCAGTCCACTCAGCTGCATCACATGGATCACAGAACATAGTGTTCTTAGAGCGAGGCAACTGAGCAAAAAGAGATCCTTTTCGAAATGGTGTTTTTATCTCACTTCCCATACTCTGTCAGATATGTAAACATTTCATCAAGGCATGCAGTGATAGGGATCCTCAGTGATTTGTTATGAGTATGTGTCACTCTGTCTGCTTGTGGACAAGGGACATAACACATAGGGCACATCCACTGTGGACCACACTTGCTGTTTTATGTTGCATTCATTTATTTCATCCTCACAGCCACACTGTGAAGTGGGTTCCAGGATTGTCCTCTTGTACAGATGAGGAGCTCTGAGTTTTGACAGAGAGATGTGGCTTGTCCAGAATCTCTGGGCCAGGTGGGCAGGTGAGAGAGAGTCTGACCTGGGCCTTTTGCTCTGTGCTTGTCCCAGATATGTGTCCTAGTATCTGGCTTTACATTTAGATCTTTAATCCCTTCTGTGTTTATTTTTGTGTAAGGTGTTAGAGAATGTTCTAATTTCACTCTTTTACATGTACCTGTCCTGTTTTCCCCAGCACGCTTTTTGAAGATACTGTCTTTCCTCCGTTGTATATTCTTGCCTACTTTGTTGTAGATTAACTGACCATAGGTGCATAGGTATATTTCTGGGTTTTCTGTCCCAGATGTGTGTCCTAATGCCCACTCATCCTTGAGTTCAGTATTTCTGAATTATTTGTGTTTTACCAGGTACTACTGACCTGCGGGGGTCAAGAAAGTGTTTGTGAATCTAGGGTCTTACATGCAGGAAGGCCTAGTGGAAATAAAATCTGACCTCATGCATTTTTGTTTTGACTGGAAGAGCAAAAATGTCCCGTCTTTTTTCTTATAATAACTATGTATAGACAGTTGGCATTTCAAGGCAATCTCAAATGTTTAGATTCTCTGGGTAATTAAAAAAAGTCCTTCTTGGAGTTCCCATTGTGGCTCAGTGGTTAACGAATCTGACTAGGAACCATGAGGTAGTGGGTTCGATCCCTGGCCTCGCTCAGTGGGCTAAGGATCCAGCGTTGCCATGGGCTGTGGTGTAGGTCACAGATGCAGCTTGGATCTGGCATTGCTGTGGCTGTGGCTGTGGCTGGCAGCTATAGCTCCGATTAGACCCCTAGCCTGGGAACCTCCATATGCTGCTGGCGTGGCCCTAAAAAGACAAAAAAAAAAGAAAAAAAGAAAGAAAGATAGAAAAATCCTTGTTTCTTGCTGATAAGATTGTAGGGAGAAATACTGGTTTAGGGGGGAGGAGCTGGGGACAAGTTTTCTTGTCTGTGTGCTTGCACAGTCCAGCTCTGTAGTTTCATTTTTGGACATTTCCAGATTCCAAGGTGGGCAGAAATGTTGCTTGAATCACCTGGATGGGACGAATGATCCCTGATGTTTGTCTAGCCCTCCCCCCTCCTTTAGCCCCATGTGAGGCCAGACACAGAGATGTCCTCATTCCCATTTTACAGGGAAGGAAACTGAGGCCAAATGAAACAGCTTCAGTGTCTTTTCCCGAGGTGGCCAGCTTGCTGGCTATGGTTGAAAGTCAGTCTTTGTGCACAGAAAGTCCCTTCTGAGGTGGAGCCAGAATCACCACTTATCTGCTGTCCAGCCCGCCTTCTCAAAGACACTTTGGTCTGCTCCTCCTGGGGCTTCCCAGCACTTCGGAAATTTAACACTGCTTTCCTGTCCCTCCTCCTGGTCTGAATCCTGCCTTACAGACCAGGCCCGGCCATCCTCCCTGCTGGGCTCAAGGGCTGAGTACCTCCAGTCCTTTGCTCACAGTTCCAGCAGGGCAGGGCTGGTGATCCAGGGCTTGGTCTGCACCCAGTGCCATACTTGCATCATGTCCTTCCAGCCCTCCAGGTCCCCACTCTCAGTAGTTCTCTAAGTGTGGGTAGCAGGCACAGAGGCAAATTCAGGCACTTGTGAGCTAAAAACAGAGTGAGAGAATTTTTATTCATGATCTCCTTTCCTCAGGGGCCAGGTACAGTCAGCTTTACTCACTGGGGTGGCATGGCTGGTGGGGAAGGAATCAGAGCCAGTTCTCTTGCTAGTTTCCCTTTTGGAAAGACCACTCTCTAATTTTTTTTTTTTACCTAAATTAAGCCTGGTGTTTGGAGAAATGTGTTTGGAGAAAGTGGGCACATATTTCTTGTACTCCCTCCCTGACCCCACCCTCCAGCCTGCCCACCTCCAGGATAAACCTCACCCCAAATCCTGGTCACCATCCACTTTCTTTACTTTTTATTTAGTTTTATCTACATGCAGTTTTTTTTAATTCTGAAATTTTATTTTTTGCAGAATAAAATACATACATTTAAATGCAATTATATTCACACAGATTATTATATCATGGATCTTAAGAAACAGATTAAATGACTCCCTCTGGAGAAGTGGAATGGAAAACATGCTGAGACAAATAGGAAATTTATTCTATACTTTATCCCATTTTGTATGGCTTTCATCCTTACTATTTAGTATTTATTACATTTCAATTTTTCTTTAAAAATTAGCATTATATTAAAGTTGTTATATTATGCAACTAAAATTTATAAAGAAAGCCTTATATACCATTAAATATTTTACATAGCATAATAAAAAGAATAACAACTGGTAAGAATAACAAAAATAATACACCCTCTGAAAATAAGTAAAATATATATTGCATAAATTGACTTAAAAACAGTGTAACTACATAAATATGTCCTCACGATTTGTTACATCTTATTGATTCTTCAATATAGGCATTACACCATTCCAGGTGATGTGATAAACAAGACATTATAGACCTTACATTGTACCATGGAGAGAAATGGTTATTAATAATACAATTGTATTATTTAATTGTACAGTTGCGTTATTTAATTATAATTATCATAAATTCTTTGATGGAGAGGAAATCAGAATCAGATCTAAGGAGACTTCGGCATTCCAAGAATGATGTCAAATGACCCCCTTCATGGTGGATTATGCACTTATTTACTATGAGATATATTTCTTCTTCAGAGATTCCTTGTTTGTGTATCAATTGTAGATTTTTGGTTTGCAGTTATTCTGAAGTTTTGATGTAAGAGTCTATATGTATATGAGATTGTTTTAAGTTGTTGTTCTCTTAATGGCAAGTTCATCTCCAGTGTCCTGCATTTGTACCCACCTCTTCTCATGATTTTGGATTTTGGTGGTATAATTGTGCATGGATGATTTTGTATCTTTACTGTATATGTATCTTTACTGTTTATATACCTTTACTGGTGAGCCTTGTCATTTGTGGAATTTTTGTTTCCTGTTGCTGTCTTTTCTTTTCTGCCTAGAGAAGATCCTTTAGTATTTGTTGTAAAGCTGGTTTAGTGTTGCTGAATTCTCTTAGCTTTTGCTTATCTGTGAAGGTTTTGATTTCTCCTTCCAATGTGAATGAGAGCCTTGCTGGGTAGAGTAATCTTGGTTGGAGGTTTTTTCCTTTCATCACATTAAGTGTATCATGCCACTCCCTTCTGGCCTGCAGAGTTTCTGCTGAAAAATCTGCGGATAACCTTATTGGGGTTCCCTTGTATGTTACTTGTTTCTTTTCCCTAGCTGCTTTCAAGATTTTCTCTTTGTCTTTAATTTTGGTCAGTTTGATTAATATGTGTCTTGGTGTATTCCTCCTTGGGTTTATTTTATATGGTACTCGTTGTGCTTGCTGGATTCGAGTGAGCGGTTCCTTTCCCATGTTAGGGAAGTTTTGAGCTGTTATCTCTTGGAATGTTTTTTCTGTCCCCTCTCTCTCTCTTCTCCTTCTGGCACCCATATAATATGGATGGTGGTGCATTTAACGTTGTCCCAGAGTTCCCTGAGAGACTCTTCATTTGCTTTCAATCTTTTTTCTCTTTTCTGTTCTGCATCCGTACTTTCCACTCATCTGTCCTCCACCTTGCTTATTGTTTCTTCTGCCTCCTGTATTCTGCTGTTAGCTGCTTCTAGTGAGTTTTTTATTTCAGTTATTGTATTTTGCATCTCTTGTTTAAGTTTTGTATCTTGTATCTCTTTGGTCAGTGTTTCCTGTAAGTTATCCATCTTTGCCTCTAGTTTATTTCCAATGTCTTGCATCATCTTTAGCATCAACAATCTAAAGTCTTTTTCCTGGATGCTGAGAATCTCCTGATCACTTAGCTGTTTCTCTGGGGCTTTTCCTTTCTCCCTCATCTGAGTTATAGTTCTCTGTCTTTTCATTTTTATAGGTTTTTGGTGTGGTGACCTTTTTATAGATAATAGAGTTATAGCCTCTCTTCCTTCTGGTGTCTGCCCGCCTTGTGGCTGAAGTCAGTATGGGGGCTTGCTGTAGGCTTCCTGATGGGAGGGGCTGATGCCTGCCCACTGGTAGGAGGAGCTGATTCTTATCCCTCTGGTGGGTGGGGCTTAGTCTCTGGATGGGATTAGAGGCAGCTGTGTGCCTGAGGGGTCTTTAGGTAGCCTGTTTACTGAGGAGGGGCAGGGCTGTGATCCCACCTGGACTGTTGTTTGCCCTGGGGCTTCTCAGCAGCTGACTGATGGGTGGGGCCAGATTTTCCCCAAATGGCCACCTCCAGAGCAAGGCAGCTGCTGAATATTCCCGAGAGCTTTGCTTTCAATGTCCCTCCCTCACAACAAGCCACATTCACCCCTGTTTTCCCAGGATGTCCTCCAAGAACTGCAGTCAGGTTTGACCCAGATTCCTATGGAGACCTCGCTCTGCCCTGGGACCCAGTGCATGTGAAAGTCCGTGTGCGCCTTTTAAGAATGGGGTCTCCGTTTCCCCCAGTCCTGTGGAGCTCCTGCGCACAAGCCCCACTGGCCTTCAATGCCAGATGCTCCAGGGGCTCTTTCTCCCAGTGCCAGATCCCCGCACGTGAGGGTTTGGTGTGGGGCTCAGAACTCTCACTCCTGTAGGTGAGTCTCTGAGAATCAGTTAGTTTTCAGTCTGTGGAGCTTCCCACCTGGGAGGTATGGGGTTGTTTATATCATGAAATCGCCCCTCCTACCTCTTGATGTGGCCTCCTCTTTTTCTTCTGGAGTAGGGTATCTTTTTTAAGGTTTCCAGTCCATTTGGGTGGAGATTGCTCAGCCTTTAGTTGTGAATTTTGTTGTTTTTAGGAGAGAAGTTGAGCTCCAGTCCTTCTATTCCGCCATCTTAATCCTGTCTCCTACATACAGTTTTTTAAAAAATGTATTTTTCATTTCAACCACTTTTTACTTTATAAAAAAAAGGATATTGTACAACATATGATTTGGGGGAAGACTACTTTGACTGCTTTATAACAGCCCAGGAAGTGAATGCACCACTTTTTACTTGCGTGTGCTCCTCTTGATGGGTGACTACAAAAATTCTTGTACACATATGGGAGTTCCTCTTGGGTGAAATCACTGAGTTCAAACTCTTTCTCAAAGCACTTGTGCAAATTTATATTCCCACTGGCAACAAATAAGAGATTTTTTGTAGATCTCTGGTATTGTGAACATTCATTTTGCCAATCAAATGCGTTTTGCATTGTAGTCTTGACCTCTGTTTCAGTTCCCATTATTTTTACTTTAAGGGAAAATCAGTGGAGGTTTGGATTTGAATTTCCCATTAAGGTTGGCTTCCTCGACTGCTTCCACCCTAGATTTTGCTGAAAAAGCTCATTCGATTGCTCAAGTTTATTCTAAGGAAGAAAGTACATAGTGCCAACAGCCAGGCTTAGTAACATTCATATTATTAAGACTAAAAAGAGGCTCTTTGTAAATGTTGTCACATATAGAAAGTATTTCTGGAAGGTCTGGATGAATTGTTAGCAGGGTTTTACTTTTTTCCAGCAACGTGCTAGGAATACAAATAAATAGGAGACGAGGTTCTTATTCCATTGCCCGGCACTCTTTTTTTGGGTGGGCAGGGGGGCTGCATCCGCGGCATATGGAGGTTCTCAGGTTAGAAGCTGAATCAGAGCTGTAGCCGCTGGCCTACAACACAGCCATAGCAATGCCAGGTCCTAGCCACATCTGTGACCTACACCACAGCTCACAGCAACACCAGGTCCTTAATCCACTGAGTGAGGCCAGGGATCAAACCTGTGTCCTCATGAATACCAGTCAGATTTGTTTCCACTGAGCCACAGTGGGAACTCCCTGGCACTCTTAATCATTTATTTTTTGGAATACCAACAAGAGGAATATGGTTTTGTACTCCTTTTGGTGGGGGGTTGTTAGTTCCTGTTTTAAAAATTTCATCCCCAGTTCTCATCTCACAGGGAGCATGTAATTGCATGAAATTAGGGAAGAATTCATAAATGATGTAGAATTTTCAAAGGCATTGCCCCCAGCAAGTCCTTATAAAGAGAGTGTTCCAAATATAAACTTTATCCACGTTAATGACAAAATTGATTTGACTAAACACAATTCTGTTTTGTTGTACACAAGTTGCCTCTTTGGTGACATTATAAATGACATCTTCTTCCCAGGAAATGATTTTAAACAAATCATGAAAAAAAATGTTTTGTTTTAATTTATTATTATTTAGACTGATCCATGGGTAGGGATGAAGAAGCAGTTAACAAGGAAGGGCTCAAAGAAATTAGTCTTGAAAAAGAAGGCTACTGTCAAGTGCAAGCCAGCTTTGAAAGTCATCTGGTTGAGGAAGCCCACAGAACATACAGTGAGCTGGGCCCAACTTGGGATGGAGGCCAAGTGCCAAGACATCTCTGCCTCTAGGATGGAGCAAGGCTAATCCTTCAGCGAGGCCAACTCTCCATGGCAAACTCTTGTGGAAACTGGGCACCAGGATATAACAACATCTTTGGTGTCAGTTTAGGTGATGCTTGAAGGATGGAGATGGAAAAGACCATCCAGTTGCTAAGAGTCCCTGGAACCATGAAGTTGAAGGTGCAAGTCTTTAGGTTAAACTACTGGGGTCTTCACCCCAGGAGGTGGCCTTATTATATTGGCTTCGGCTTTAATTTGAGATAGTACCCAGTGCTTCTCTATAGTATGAGACCATCAGGGGGCTGAAAAGAAATGCACAGATTGATAATGTGTAAACATTGGTTTATAATCTGTTACCCTAACATTCAGCACTAGAGTATTGTAAAGAACCCTTGAGTGGACTAGCAGCATGTTTGGGACACCAGGATTCTTATCAAGGTCTAGTGACATGAATGATAATTTCTCCACAAAACCTGCTCCTCCTCCTGACCGTCCTCTTCCTATGAATAGCTGAAAACCTCTGAGTTGCATTTGTGCCTCCTGCTTCCCTCATCCCACCTAAGATGGACCTGCCGAGCCCTGCCTCTTTCCTCTTGTCCCTCCTCCCCATCCCTAGCTCCTCATTGTGGCTTGGGTCTGCCTTCTGCTAACCTGGTGCCCCAGCCTCCAGCTTCTGCCCTGGACAGGATCCTGGGGGTGCTTACAGCTCCTCACCCCAAGGGCCCTGGTTTGCCTCATCTTCTCCAGGGGTCTCTTTCAACAGTTTCACCCCCTGTGTTAGCAGTTCCCCATGCTATGTTTCTCTCATGGGAAATACCCACATGGCCCCCAACAACCCAAGGACAGTCAGAACAGGAAGGGGGTGTGGGGAGAAGTCTGGGGAAGTGAGGCACAGGCTCCTTTCCCAGGGCAGTCACACAGGACATGCTAATCCCTCCAGCAGCCAGTTGTGACACATGTGTGAATGGTTGCCAAGCGGGATTGCTGGTTAGACACTTAGGGCCCAGCGATCTGACTGGGAGCTGATTGTGTGGGTGCCCTCTTCCTGGCACATTCGCAGAGTCCAGGCTCCCAGAAGGAAAGCAAGGGTGCAGCCTGGACCACATTGTTTGCACAAGCAGTTTGGGGGCAGTCAGCCACCCTTCCAGTTAGGGAATCCCAGATCCACACTCCTAGCACCAACCTTTGATGCAGGCCTTTCAATGAAGAGCGTTCTCAGTGGTCCTGCAGTGTTAATTCTTTTCTGCACGAGTCTGACCTCCTTCCTACCTTCAGGGATGTCAGTGGCATCAGGACCAGCACTCTCTGGTTCAGAGAGAGTGAGTGTTTGCCCTTGGATCTGAGTGGAGAGGGTCTTCTGTTCCCTGCCAGGCTTGCAGGGTGTCTCACGCACCTCATGGTCTGCTGCTCTGTGGGCTGAGAGCCTTTGCTCTGGAGCCTCTGGCCACATGGTTGGCCCTTGATTGCTTCTGAGATAGGCCTTCCCTGAGGCCCTTCAGTGGCTTGGGTTTGGCATGTGAGTAGGGAGAACTTGCCACATGGACCTCCTTTCTCTGTCTGCCTTTGGTGGGATGTCTGGTGTGAGTTCTTCAGCCGTTGTTGGCTCTTGAACCTTTTGTTTATCCAAGACCAGGACCTGGCAAGCTGTCTGGAACATTGTAATGGCAGGCAAACAGCAACTTTTATTGTATCATTTATTGAGGGTGAACAATGTACAAGGCAGTGCTGGGGACAAGCAGACATACCATCATCAAACCCCTGGGTGGGAGAGGAGAGAAGCCTGCATCTGTCCTGGCTGGTCAGTAAGGGGCCAGAAGGTTGTGGGGAAGTGCCATGGGGGCTGCTAGAGGCTGGGTATTCATGCCTGCGGCTTTCGCACCTCCTGTAGTTTTCTGCATGTGGTTGGCAAACTATGTCAATCAAGAAAGACAGGCTTGTGAAAAGGATGTGAGGTTCCTTAGATCAGGATCAATATCTGCTTATCCCAGGGGGAAAGAAATACAGAGGGAATGGGCTGCTTCCTGGACAACTACTCTGGATACTGACATGTGGGGAGGAGGAGATGGTAAGAAACACCCCTGAACTAAATTGAAATCGGTAGCTGAGTGTGTGGTGGGTCACATGCCAGGTGTCACCAACAGATGTGGCTTTAAGAGGTTCCCTTCATAGTCACACACACGAAGCAAATTGTCAGTGAGTTATAGTGTCAGGCTGGGTGCTGTGTGCTTTTTTCTTTTACGAGCAGCTCTTCTCCGAGTCTGCTTCCATGTTTAAGATTTCTCAGAGTTCTGATCACTTAGCTTCACTCCTCCTGGCACCTCATCACATGTTCAGCCACAGCTCTGTTCGTCAAATGCCGATTTAACAATCTTGACTCACACCATTTGATCTGCATTGCTGGGCTGCTGCCTAAACCAAGAAGGGGGCAGATGGCACTGCTGAGCTTGCGAGGGACCTGCCAGATTGTGTTGTCCTGTGGAGCAGCCATAGGTGCTGTCTTCCTAAAATATCGTGTGTGGCTTCCCTGGGCTCACTGCCCTTCCCAGGTGAGTCCCCCCTTGTCCTTCCTGTAGCCTTGACTCTTCTTCCCCCTAACTTACCTATCCTCCCTCTGCAAACCACCTGCCTTTTACTCTACCCTCCAGATCTCTGTTCTTCCCCGTCCCCCAGCCCCGCCCAGGAAGGAGAACCCTCTCATTGCTGCAGATGTCCTAGCAGGACATCTAATTCCAGGTCATCTCAGCCTGGCCCTGCCTGGATTCCCCCACAATGAGCTGGGATGGCAGAATCATCCATTGTCTGATGGCCTGTTGTGCATTGTGTCAGTTGGCCATGTAGCCCTGTTACCTGGGTGTTGGTCCATCCCCTTCCCACCAGAGCATGGGGCTATGTCTTCTCCCTGGGATCCTGGGCATTGCCCCTTGTACTTGTAGATTCTCAAATTTCAGTGAAGCTTTTTTTTTTTTTTAAATAGAAGATGCACTTTGTAATGTTAATCTTTTTATGTGTTATAAAGACCCAATATGCAGCCTGGATTATTGCAGTAGACCGGGGGAAGTCACTCAATCGCTGGGAGAATGGAGTGACCATGGGGGGTTAGACATGTCCCAAGTTTTCAACTCCTTTCTGAGGTTTATCTGAGCCAAGGACATGTAATGATATTGAGAGCTCACTGTATTCATTTACACTTAAAACTCTTTTTATGAAGAATTTTAAACATATATAAGATTAGACGTAGTATAATGACAGCCCCCCCCATGTACCCATTACCCAGTTTCAATAATTATTAACTTCCTGGCCAGTCTTATTTCATCTTAGTGCCTTTATCTCACACTACTTTGAAGTGAATCCCAGATTCACATATCACCTATAAGTGTTTCGGTATGTATTTCTAAGGGACAAAGATTAAAAAAAACCATATCCATAATACCATTGTAAAACAAATTAGCAGTAATTCCTAAGGATTATTATTATCATCATCATCATCATCATCAAACATCCAGTCAATGTTCAAAGTTTCAGTCGTCTCAAATGTTGTAAATGGTTTTTTGATACATTTGTTTGTAGCAGGACCTAAATAGGGTTTACCAGTAGAATATCCCTCAACCTGGGTTTTGCTCATTGCATCCTCTCGGTGTAGGTTAACGTGTTCCTATATTTTCTGTAGTTCCTTATTTTGGTAGATGGATCTAGAAACTTGGTTAGGTGGTTACGTGCTCTTCCATCAGGAACTTATAATATCTGGTGGCTTCCTGTCTGTAATGTTAGCGGGTGGTAACAATCAGTCTAGATTAACCCAGTTCTACCACTTCTTCTTCACTTAATAGCAGGAATAATTCTATAAAGAGAAACTTACCCTCATTTATACTCTGGTTATTCAGGGATACCGTTCACACAGGAAAGGCAGAATAAATGCTGTGCCAACCTGCTGCCACATTGCCCTTAATGATACTTATATCATTCTGCCTTATCTTTGTTTAGTGGGGTTATCTTCATTTGGCTCTGGGGTCCTCTGGACAGGAGCCTTATGGTATTTATAGCTTACCAAGTCTGGCTTGAAAAGATGTTCCAGGCTCTTCTTGTCTTCTCCCAGCCCTTGAGTAAGCCATTTCTTCCCCCACCCCTCTTTTT